>NC_057865.1:232905915-232998415 GCF_019393635.1 Dromiciops gliroides | reverse complement strand
TACCCTACAAGCTGAGGGAGTTCATAGAAGGCCCAAGGTGCTACACTAAAAATAGTAGGGGCAGCTAGATGGCGCAGTGGATAGAGCACCGGCCCTGGAGTCAGGAGTACCTGAGTTCAAATCCGGCCTCAGACACTTAACACTTACTAGCTGTGTGACCCTGGGCAAGTCACTTAACCCCAATTGCCTCGCTTAAAAAAAAAAAAAATAGTAGAAAATATAATTGTTCTGCTACAAGGCAGAAACACAAATAAGAACAGATTATTTTGTTTTCTTAAAAATACTTTTGGGGCAGCTAGGTGTCACAGTGGATAGAGCACCAGCCCTGGAGTCAGGAGGACCTGAATTCAAATCCAGCCTCAGACACTTAACACTTACTAGCTGTGCAAGTCACTTAACCCTCATTTCCCCACCAAAAAAAAAAAAAAAAAGGGCTAAAAAAACCCAGGTATGATTATGTCAGATTAATACTAAAAGGTAAAACTTTGCAAGCCTCAGATCCACCTTTGCAATTGATGAATCCAAGTTTCATCTCAGCCCTCTTTGCATGGTGAAGTTACTAACAGGAAATGGACAAGGGGCCAAGACAGTCACAAGCTGAATAACTTACCTGTGAATAATCAGCCACTCACAAGATCTGATTACTCTTTAAAAGCTGAAGAGAGACAATAGTCTCAAATCAGTTGTTCCATTATTGAGGCCTGGAATTTAGGAGGTTTGGGACCCAGTTCTCTTGATTATCTCTTACCTTCTGAGTAGGGAGTTAAGGCACTTCATTTCCTGATTAGTGACTTGTCCAGAGTCCCACAGTAATTCAGCAGGACAAAAGTCCCAACTCTCAGCCTCAGGGATTCTAGGCTATTCTTCTTCCTTCAGAACCACATCATTTCTTCCTGAGCAGAGCATTATACTACTCACTCAGTCAGGAAGACAAGAAAGAGAGAGGGAAGGAAGGAAGGAAGGAAGGAAGGAAGGAAGGAAGGAAGGAAGGAAGGAAGGAAGGAAGGAAGGAAGGAAGGAAGGAAGGAAGGAAGGAAGGAAGGAAGGAAGGAAGGAAGGAAGGAAGGAAGGAAGGAAGGGAGGGAGGGAGGGAGGGAGGAAAGAAGGGAGGGAGGGAAGGAGGGAGGGAGGGAAGGAGGGAGGGAGGGAAGGAGGGAGGAAGGAAGGAAAGGAAGAAAAGAGGAAAAGAAAGGAAGGAAGGAAGAGGAAGGAGGGAAAGAGATAAAGAAAAAGAAAAAGGGAAGGAGGGGAAAAGAGAAAAGAAAGGAGGAAGGAGGAAAAAAGAAAGGAGAGATAGAAAAAGAAAGAGAAAGGAAGAAAGAAAGAAAGAGAAAAAGAAAGAAGGTGCATGCATGGGGTGGAAAGAACTCTAAATCACATCAGAACACATTCATCTGGGTAAGAGAATAGGATCCTCATTTATAGGAAACTTATTCCTCCTTGGGAGATTGAAAAAGACTAAAGAAAGCACACATATTATCCACCATGGAAATACTTAGTGAGAATTTGCTCAGCAGAAACTTGGAAACTATTAGACTCTGATGTTCCATTACTTATTTGGCTTTTCTAGACTTCCCCTTCCCTGGCTTTTATTAGACTTACTTCCCTCTCCAAGGAGATGCATCTTTGAACTTTAATTCAATATGGAGCAAACCAAAAAGAGACAGAATATAAGCTAGCAGTGTCTCAAAAAAAATCAAAATCCAACAGAGCTTCAAACTTGAAAAAATTTTCCTCATAGGTTAAATTCAACAGGAAAAAACCGTGTTTCCTTTTTTTAAAAGCTATGCTGTCGTCCACAATTTCTAGTCTGTGTGAGATTTCCTCTTACAGAAGGATACTGTTTCTGGGACTCAGTTTTCCTGGGCGTACAGTACCTTGATTTCATGAATAAGAGCAGAAGTTCTCCCAGCAGTCAGAAGTTTAGCCAGTTTGGGCAGTCAGAGAAGCTTCTAAGCTATGGCAAATCCCAGTAACAGATCTGGGCACCAAGCCTTGGAGAGCTTTCACTCCCCAGAGTCACCAAAGCAAACTGAGGACTGCTCTCTGTCCCTGCCACCACCACCCTGACTCCCCATAGTCCCCATAAGGTGCCCACCTGTGCAGCATGAATGGAGGGGTGGGAAGGAAAGATTTCTCCTCCAAAGACCTAATTCATATCCTTTCCCTCATTTTCTCTTGTTCTCTAATAGCAGCTTGAAGAATCATGATGATATAGCAGCAAAAGCACAGAACTTAGAGTCAGGTGAGACCCAGGTTCAAAACTCTCCTCTCATACTTTCTAGTCAGAAACTTCCTGGCCACATTTCCCAGAGCTCCTGCTAACCTTTAGAGCTCCATGAAAATATCAGCTAATATTATTCATTATACTTACACACACACACACACACACACACACACACACACACACACACACACGATCAATTTAAGTGCACAGACTAATTTTTATTATAGTGTGAGAGCATTTATAGCTCCAAATTCTGTGCTATTTCATCATAACCCATCACTGCCTGTACTGATACCCAGTTGAAATGTTGTTAAGTACATTGTCCCCAAAACCACCAGACATGTTTCTGACCCAGCCCCCACAGCCATTAATGAGGGGAAAAAATCACTTTAGAAGGGGGAGGGGGGCCCACCTGCCTTGGTCCCTCCTTTCACTTTGTACGATCCATCCCTCGTGACTACTGTTCTTATTACTGAATAACTTAACTGTGAATAATCAGACATTCACAAGATCTGATTACTCTTCAGAAGTCCTAAACTGAACTATCAGTTCCTTGAAGCCTCAGTTTCCTCATCTGCAAAGTGGGGTGTTGAACTAGATGGATATTGGGGTTCTTTCTAGATCTGAGGTTTTTTCTAACTCCCTTGCTCTGAGCCACCTACAACCATCAGTGAAAGGCAGCAGGTGCCAGGGAAGTTAGACTGCCCATTTCATACCTTGATGGGGAGAGTCTGAACCTAAGAACCTTGGGAATAGCAGTGTCCCCCAAATCACCATCCCTGCTTCTGACCCAGCCCCCACAACCATTACTGAGGGGAGAAATCATTGGCAGAGGGTGGGGGGTATCCCACCTTATTTCCACCAGCAACAACTACTGACCAACTACCCCCAGCAGTCAGATAGGCCCTGGAGCCCCGAAAGTGGCAGTGACCTCTGGGCCATACGTCCTGCTTCTAGCTTAGCCCCCATAGCCATCATCCAATCAGCTGCCACATACAAGACCAGCAAGCCAACCTAGCTGAGATAACTTGGCATCCCAAAGGAAAGCCTATGTGTCAGTTGGGTTGAACCACCACCTTGACTGCTTTCTCCCCTCAGACCCTGATGGGGACAGCCCAGGACCCTAGTCCTGGGAGCCCTGGGGGTAGTGTCAATAAATAATGACATTAAAGGAGAGGCATTAACATCTACTTTGCTACTGTACTCTTAAGAATCACAGAGCCTTTCCATCTAACTTGCAACTGAAACCTTCCATGTTTTGCCTCCCTCATTCGAACGTGAGATCCTTGAGGGCAGGGACTATCTGACTTTTCTATCATAGCATATAGGAAGCATTTAATATATGCTTCATTCATTCATTCAATTTTCACACACTTCTGCCCTTCCTGTTTTCTTTCTTTCTCCTCTATTTATTCCTTGTTCTTAAGGTATTGTTTCTTTCATTCAAATTTTACTTTAGCCCCTATACTCTATAGCAGTAGTTCTTAACTTAGAGTCTGTGAACTTTAAAAATGTATATTTTGATAACTGTATTTCAGTATAATTGGTTTCCTTGGCAATCTATGTATTTTATTTTATGCTTTTTGAAAACATTTTCCTGAGAAGGGATCAATGGCTTTCAGTCTACTGCCAAAGAGCTCCATGGAACACACCCACAAAAGATCAACAATTGCAGGTCTAGATTAACTCCTCCAGTATTTATTCTGCCCAGGCATTTTCACTGAAAAAAAAAAATGCCCTCTGTGCTTCTCTCTCTTTTATTCCTCAGAATTACAGGGGGTATGGTATATAGCAGAGCAAGACTTGGACTGAGTCAGAATACACAGATTTGAGTACTTGCTCTGCCACTTACCCTCTCTGAACTTTCTTTTCAAACTTAAAAGCAAGACAAAAGTATTTGTGCTACCTAGCTATCTCACCAGGAGGTGAGGCTCAAATGGGATCATAAATATAAAGTGCATTGAAGAACGGGTAACTAGGTGGTACAGTGGATAGAGTACTGGCTCTGGAGTCAGTAGTACCTGAGTTCAAATCCAATCTCAGACACTTGACACTTACTAGCTGTGTGACCCTGGGCAAGTCACTTAACCCCAATTGCCTCACCAAAACAACAACAACAACAACAACAACAAAATAAAGTGCTTTGAAGACTTTAAAATATTCTCTAGATGTAAGCCAATCCCTTCTTCATCCCTCTGCCCTTGCTCAAAGATCCCACTCCCCTTTGCCTTCTCACCACCTTCCGCCCCAGCATGGGTCATCCTATCTTCTTTCCAAGGAGTCACCTTAGCACAGATTAAATAAATCTTGTTCCTAATTGAGCTAAATTTACCAAATATCTGTAAACAGGACTATTTCCATATACAAAGGAGCAGAAAAAAAGATTATATATGGAACTGCATATCTTTGCTAATACAGTTTATTTTTTAAGTATATAATAAATTCCACATATTATTTCCAAAGCTGCCCTGTTTGTGTCTCCCTCTGAACTTCCTTCTGTTCTCTTCTGTGCATTTATAAAAAGGTTTCACTAATGCTCTTTTCTTTCTTTTTTCCTTTTCTTTTGAATATTGCCATCACTACCTATCCCTTTCATCATTTTTATGGTACAATAATATTCCATTACTTTGGTATACCATAATTTGTTCAGCCATCCCCAAATTGATGGACATCTTTTTTGATTCTAGATCTTTGCTACAACAAAAAGTGATGCCAGGATTTTTTTTTTAATTTTTAGTGAGGCAATTGGGGTTAAGTGACTTGCCCAGGGTCACACAGCTAGTAAGTGTTAAGTGTCTGAGGTTCAGATTTGAACTCAGGTCCTCCTGACTCCAGGGCTAGTGCTCTAACCACTGCGACACCTAGCTGCCCCCAGAATTTTTTTTAATGACAATTTTTTTTCTTTCTCTCTCATATCTCTCCTCATTTTAAAAAGAAAAAAGAAAAACAAAACCCTTGTAATAATTTTTTTAAAAGCCAAATTCTTGCATTGACCATATCTAAAAAATATGTCTTAAAAAATATGTCTTGGGGCAGCTAGGTGGCGCAGTGGATAGAGCACCAGCCCTGGAGTCAGGAGGACCTGAGTTCAAATCTGATACTCAGACACTTAACACTTACTAGCTGTGTGACCCTGGGCAAGTCACTTAACCCCAATTGCCTCACTAAAAAAACAAAACAAAACAAAACAATATGTCTTTCTGTATCAGGAAGTGGACAGCATAGTTTATCATCGGTCTTCTGAACATTTTTGCACATGTCAGTGTTTTCCTCTTTCTTTTACCTCTTTTGGGTATGAGCCTAGTAGTGGGCTGGTTCAAAAAGTGTCAACAGTTTAGTGAATTTGAGGTGTAATTCCAAATTGCTTTTTTTTAATAGCTTGACCAATTCATAGCTCCGCCAATAATACATTAGTGTGCCTGTCTTCTGATAGCCTCTCCAACAATTTTCATGCTCCTTTTTGTAATTTTTGCTAATGTTGGTGAGGTATCTGGTGAGGGATTATCTCAACATTGTTTCCATTTGCATTTCTCTTATTATTAGTGATTCGAGGTATTTTATATCATTTTGATGGATTACTTTTCTTCTTTTGAGCACTTCCTGTTCATGTACTCTGAGCATTTATTGGGGAATGGCTCTTGTTTTTACATATTTAAATCACTTTCTTATATATCTTGGATATCAGACATTTAGAAGAAAAATTTCCTGCAAAGATTTTTCCCAGTTAAATATTTCTCTTCTAATTCTTTTTTTTTTTTTTTTTTTTTTTTTGCAGGCAATAGGGGGTTAAGTGACTAAGTGTCAAGTGTCTGAGCCCAGATTTGAACTCAGGCACTCCTGAATCCAGGGCCGGTGCTTTAACCACTGCGCCATCTAGCTGCCCCTCTCTTCTAATTCTAACAGCATTGATTTTGTTTGTGCAAAACCTTTTCACTTCTATGTAATAAAACCTGCCTATCTGATTTCCTGTGATCTTCTCTAGTCCTTGTTTAATCAAAATTTCTTCCTCTAGCCAGAGGAAAGTATCTATCTGCTTCTCTCATTTATGATGTGACCTTTTATATCTGTTTTTATTTTTCTATTTGGAGCTAATTATGGTATGTAGTATATCTGTTAATCTAAAACCAATGTCTATGAAATTGCTTTCCACATTTCCCAGCAGTTTTTGTCCAAAAAATCCAGGAAATGGAGTCTTTGGGTTCAATGAATTTAATGCTACTATGTTCCACAGACCAACCTTTCTATTTTTTAACCAGTACTGGATAGTCTTAAAGATCATTACTTAAGAGTATACAGTTTGAGGTCTAGTACTACTAGATCCCCTTCTCTTTTTTTTTTAATCAATATTACCCTTAAGATTATATCTGAAAAAGTATATCTCTATTATATACAGCCTGCCATTCAAATCACCATTTTATAGAGCTACTCTCCATTTTCCACCAGTGGCTTTACTTGTTTTTTCTGGTAATATACAAAAAGGTTGTGCAAGCTTACTTCTTGCTACTTTGCTAAAATTATTATTTCAATTAATTTAAATTAAATTTCTAGGATTTTCAAAAAGCCTATGTTTGCCTATGCTTTTTCTCAAGTTTTTTTTCCTCATATTATTTCTATAGCTATCACTTCTGCACTTAACACATGCTATTGATGATAATGGATCTCCTTTACATGCAAAATGCACTTTAATAGAAAGAAATCTAACATTTCTCATTACAAATAATGCTAATTCTTGGTTTGAGACTAGAAAGTACTTACCATATTAAGGAAAGGTCTAGCTTTTCCTTGCTTTTTAATGTTTTAACAGAAATGGGTGTTGTATTTTTTTCAAGAGCTTTTTTTCATCTATTGTTATAATCGTAATTTTGTCACTATTAAGGAAGATTTTTGCCTTTTACTATTTTAGCATGAAGAGATTCTTATTCTGCATCTATTGAAATATTCATGTGATTTTTATTTTTTTATTCCTATGGTCTATTATATTTCTAGTTTACTAATTAAAAATTAATAATATTGTGATATTTTAAATATTTTGCAGTCTCTGTTGCACTCTCCATTTGGCATATGCCTCAAGATGAGCCTTCGAGGTTAAACTCTTCATCTTTAATCTCAACAAGATGCTAACTCAAGCCTTGACTTACACCACTTCCCTCAGTCTCCTCTCTCATCTGATTGGAGAGCTAGAGAATGGAGTACCAAATTCTTCCCAATGCCTTCCTTTATAGAAGGTAGCTATTGGACTTTGGAGCTCACTTCACTCTTTATCTGCTGCTCTGCCTGGTCAATTCCATAGAACAAGATGCCTACACGAGGTACTCCCTGGTTTTCAACCCTGTCATCCAGTTCCTACCTGCCTCCTTTTCTGTGTTGTCTCCCTTATTAGACTGTAAACTCCTGGAGAGGAGGCTAGGTGGTGAAGTGGATAGAGCACTGGCCTTGAAGTTGAGAGGACTTGAGCTGAAATCTCACCTCAGAAACTTACTAGCTTAGTGTGGGCAAGTCACTTAACTCCAATTATCTTCAATATCTGAGGCCATCTCTAGTCATCCTGATGACTAGATATATATCTTGCCACAGAACCCAGATGACTCTGGAGGAGAGAGTGAGGTTGGTGACTTGCACAGCGCACTCTCACTTAAATCCAATTCTCTTTAAGTCATGACTTCACTCTGATGTCATGGTCCTCTGCTAGACAACAACAACAACAAGCTCCTGGAGGGTAGAGACTATTGTTGTTATATCCCGATACATAATAAGCACTTAACAAATGTTTATTGGATTGGGTTGGATAACCAATATTTAGCATTTGTGCTGATTACAGATAATGTTCTGGAGTTTCCTTTCTTTGCTCTATCTCTTTTTGGTTTAGGTGACAGGAAGATATTTGTTCCATAAAAAGAGTTTAATAGGATAACTTCTTTCTCTACTTTTGCAGAAAGTTTATATAATACTGTAAGTAATTGTTCTTTGAATGTTTGATTGGATTTAATTTAAAATTCTAATTTTCCTGGAGTTTTCTTGTTAGGTGTTCCTTAGAGCTTCTTCATTTTTTCGTCTTCTGAGGCTGATTTATATCAATGTCTGTTTCTTCTGTTAATCTGGATGTTTTATATTTTTGTAAATATTCATCCATTTCATGTATTATCAATTTAATTAGCAAGTTTCTTATAATTTCCTCTATTTCCTCTTTATTTTGTTGTGAATTCTCCTTTTTTCACTTTTTTTTTATACTGGCAACTTGCCTTGTCCCTCTCATTAAAAAAAAGCACATTAGCTAATGGCTATTTGGTAGGGAAAAAACCCTAATGCCTCATTTTATCTGTTTAGTGATTTTTGGTTTTCAAGTTTTTTTGTCTCTTCTTTGACTCCTTAAGACCACTGAATCTTTCTATCGGCACTATACTAAAGCTGAAACATTTCATATGTGCTATCTACCCCATTACAATGTGGGTCTTTAAGAGCAGAGATTGTCTTGCTTTTGGTGGGGGATAGCTCTAGCACAGCACATTGCTTGGCACATAGTTCTTAATAAATACCTTTTTATTAATTCATTTTCAGAATTTCTCTTTTTGTGCTTGCTTGTCTTTTTTTTTTTGATTTGTTGATTTTCTCTAATATTTTTAGTTGCAAGCCTAATTCTTCTTTCCCTATTTTGTTTGGAGACATAAAATTTCCTTTGCTTCATCTACAAATATATTTCAAGTTCATAATAATAAAAAATGAAAAAGAACAAGATCATGCTCAACATTTTCATCTTAGTCACTTAACCCCAAATCTTGCCATGACTGGAGATGGCCCCAGATGTTTTAAGGCATTTGGGGTTAAGTGAATACAGCTAAGTGTTTGACATGAGATTTGAACTCAGGTCCTCCTGACTCTAGGACCAGTGCTTCATCCACTGTACCACCTAACTGCCCCACCAGTCTAGTAGTCCTATTGTAAAAGATGAAAATGATTGAGCATGATCTTGTTCTTTTTCATTTTTTATTATTATGAACTTGAAATATACAAACATTGCCTTGTGTAAATATAAGAGAGGGAATATTTGGATTCCCAACACAACTCCCTTTCCCTCATAGTTAATGCAGTCAATTAGCAAAGAGAGATAATAGAGGTAATGAGGTATTTATAGGTTAATAAGGTGTTAATGCCCTGAGACCCCTCTAAGGAGTGTGAACACCTTTTTCTGGCATAATTAAAAGAAGCAATTTCATTGGATGGGCAAAAATTGGCCATGCTTTTGCAAGGCCTTAAATAGTTGCATAAGTTCATCAGTTTATATGTATGAGCCATGTCACTTTGAAGAGAAGTTACTTAATCAGCAGGAGACACTGTAAACAACAGACAATGAATAGAGAGAAGCCTTCACTTAAGAAAGGAAGCTACTTTGAGAAGCATAGAATAAAGTTGACTATAGAAAGACAAGTTGGAGGTCAAGTTGGGCTGTAGAGGATAGTCCTTAAGGAAAGAAATTACTTTCAGGCCTTGCAAGACTACAGCAGTGAATAACTTTGGCCACATGTTCCTTACATGTGTGCCTTCTTAGAAAGTGAGCCCTAGGCTTATGGAGAAATATTTTGTATCCACTGGGAAGCTACACAACAGAGTGGATAGAACACCAGACCTGAAGTGAAGAAGACACTAGCTGTGTGACCCTGAGCAAGTCATTTAGCCCTGTTTGCCTCAATTCCTCATCTATAACATGAGCTGGAGAAGGGAGTGGCAAACCACTCCAGTACCTTTGCCAAGAAAACTCCAAATGGAGTCACTGAAGCCACTCAACAACAAGAAAATTTTGTACCCACTATTTTTTACTATTTCATCTCAATAAATGCCTTTGCTTTGAGCTAATTTTCTACTGGCTGATTGTTAGTGAGAAGCATAGTGGTGGAGGTTCATGAACCATAGTGGTAGGAGTGTAGTAACTACCCTAGGTAGCCTAGAAGTTACCCTAGAATTTATGGTGACAGTTGCCTTCTAGGGACCAAACCTGAAATCTGTGACTGCTGAGGTGAGAGAGTTAACTCCTAGGGGGTGCTATATAGAAAAAGGGGGGGGGGAAGTTTTATATGCCATCATAAAAATCTGTTACACATAACTTGTTTTTTAAAGCACAATATTAAATTTATCAAGCTATTTCTTATGTTGCTCAACTTTTCTCTGTCCCCTTCAGAATTTCATTCTGCCGTCTATGTATTTTGTTTGGTTTTTTTGTTTGGTTTTTGTTGTGGGGCAATGAGGGTTAAGTGACTTTCCCAGGGTCACACAGTTAGTAAGTGTCAAGTGTCTGTGGTCAGATTTGAACTCAGGTCCTCCTGAATCCAGGGCTGGTGCTTTATCCACTGCACCACCTTGCTGCCCCGCTGTCCTCTATGTATTTTAAAAAATTTCCATAGTGCTTTTCTTTCTTCCTTTTTTTCCCACTGTCATTAAATATACCCTCCAACACACACACATACACACAATCTCTTTCATAACAAAAAAAAGTATTCAAGTAAAAAGAATCTATGTATGTGTGAGGGAAAAATCCATCCTCTTCTCAATAATTCTCGGGAACTCAGCAGCGAACTGACAAAGGCTCTTTATTTTCTTCTCATGGGAAGGAGGCACCCTAGTGTGCAGCTAGTAGGTGCCCCAAAAAGGGGCTCGCAGGCCCTGTTTTATACCCTAGTTCCTAATGCCAATGGACCCTCCCCTTTTTCATCACTGGTCCAATTACTCAAGGGTTACAATCTATGCACAAAAACTAGCTAATCAGAATGCAGTATTCCTACCCTTCTTCCTTGTATGGGCATAACTCAGGAGTGGACCTTATACTTCCTTATATGGACACTACTCTGGAGTGGACCTTATTGAGACCAGGGCCCCTTGAACCATGTGATTTTGTTAACCTGAGGGGAAGGAGGGGATCTGAGACCTTTGTCCTACAAACAGGTCAGGAGGAGTATGACAGACTGTTATATCCACATTGAGAGGAGACAACTACCCATTTTCTCACAGTATGGGCCATGTCTGAGATTATATGTAACAAAAATTAATAGCATGCTTCTTCATGGATCTTCTGGAGTTATGAGTAGACATAACATTGACCATAGTCCTTAAGACTTTCATATTTGTTTTCCTTTAAAATGATGTGCTCATATTAACTTTTCCTCTGGTTCTTCACATTCCACTTTTCATTAATTCAAGTCCTCTCAGGGTTTTTGTCATTTTTTATATTACAACAATATTTCATCCCATTCCTGTGCAATAATTGGTATAGCCATGTCTTACACTTAAACAATATTCTATTACAGTTAGACGATATGATTCCCCAATAAATAGGCAACCACTTTCCCCAGTTTTTTTAACAAAAAAAAATGTTGTTTGTTTTAAATATTTGTGTACATATAGATATGCACTTTCCCTTTATCTCTTTATTATATTTGCTTAGTAGTTGTATTTGCACAGTCTAATGACTTTTGACAGAGGACCAAATTGTTTTCCAGAATGGTTAGACCAATTCAGAGCTACACTATCAGTGCCATAAAGTACCTGGGGAGGGCCAGTATGTGTGTAAAGAAAGAAAGAATTCTGGAATTGGAGCAGGAGGTCCTGGGTTCAGATGAATAGATAATACATGTATCCCTTCCAGCCCTAAATGTAGGTTCTTTTGTTCCTGTCCTCTGAAAGTCCCTCCAACAGTGAATGATCACTTTCCTTTATTGTCATCTTTGCCATTTGGATGGGTGTAAATTCTTTATAATCTGTCAATCAACAGGCATTAAGCTTACAACGTGAAAGGCACGTTGCCAAATGCTAGGAATACAAATGTAAATAGAAAGAAAGAGTTCCTGCCTTCGAGGAGCTGACTTAATGGGGGAGGAAGCTTCCATAAAAGGAAACAGAAAGGGGGACTAGGAGACTAAGGAACTGGGAGGAACAGGTAGAAGAAATCCAGAGTGCAGCCTAGAGAAGAGTGAGACATGGCTGGCATGTCTGCTTACATGGAAGTTCTTAGAGGAGCAATCCAAATCGAGGGAACGGGTCAGAGTGAGAATGCTTCCTTGGTGTGAATTCCAGAACAGGAATGACCTTTAGGATGAAGAGCTGGGGTCTGGTAGAGGAAGTGCAGAGTGTAGCTTTGAGACAACTATATTTATATGGTTAATTATGTTTATAGTTTTCCTAATATTGAATCAACCCCTTCATTTTCTCATATAACTCCAACATGGTCATTGTGTATCATCTTTAAATATTTTGTTGTAGCCTCTTTGTCAATTTTTTATTTAATATTTTTGCATTGATGATCATTAAAATAATCTATAGTTTTCCTTCTCTTGTTCTCTCTCTGATTTAGGTATCAAGCTTCATAGAATAGGTGTCAAATCTTATAGATTTGGGTGGGATGCCTTCTTTCCCTCTCTTTCAAATTGTTTCTGTAAAACTAGAATTTATTGCTCTTTAAATATTTGATAGAATTTAATGGTAAATCTAGTGCTTTGCCCCTTTGGGAATTTATGTCTTGTCCAATTTGTTTCTCTATGATTTGGTCATTGAAAGTTTCAATGTATTTTTCTGTTATTCTGGGTATTTTATTTTGTAAATATTCATCTATTTCATTCAAATTATCAATTTTATTCTAATGTAATTAGGCAAAATAGTTTCTTAATTATTTCCTTCTCATTTTAAAAAATATACATCTTTTATTTTTTTTTAATCTTGGCAATTTGGTTTTCCGCTGTTAAAAAAATAGATTAGTTAATATTCTATTTTATTCATTTTCAAGAATTCCTAGTTTGTCTTCTATTTTGTTTACCTCTTCTTTGATTTTTGGGAATTTCAAATTTTAAGAATTTGATTGGGGCTAATTTACCTAAAATTATTCTAGTTTTTCAGTTGTAAGCTCATTTAATTTATTTTTTTTCATCCTCTCTGCTTTGTCTTTGTCTCTGAAGTTTAGACATATTGTCTTCTTCTTTTTTTTTTTTTTAGGGCAATGGGGGTTAAGTGACTTGCCCAGGGTCACACAGCTAGTAAGTGTCAAGTGTCTGAGGCCGGATTTGAACCCAGGTACTCCTGAATCCAGGGCCGATGCTTTATCCACTTCGCCCCTAGACATATTGTCTTATTGTTGTAATTTTATTTATCTACTGCTTTTGTTATGGGTTCTTTGACCCACATGAGTGCTATGTGTTAAATTACACTGTCCCCATTTAAACTTGAATCTTTCTTCATATATCCTTTATTATAGTTTTTAATTGTGTTGTAAACAGCAAGGGATATATTTTATATTTCTGCTTTTATGTATTTGTCTGAGGTTTTTGTGCCCTACTTTTGATAGCCTGGTGAAACCTATGGATCTCTTCTCAGAATTTTTTAAATTCATAAAATAAAATGCATAGTATTAGAAAGGGAACCAATTATATTGAAAGCAAAACAAGTTCATGGACCATTGGTTAAGAATCCCTGACTTAGCATTTTTTGGTAACAGTGCCATACAGGGCTGAACACTAAGTATATTGCTTTCTATTCTCATTTAGTGATTTCCAGAGGTCTATCACATCCAGAGTTTTAAAAAATTCTGGATAGGGCCTTAAATTCTTTCTTGTTTATCCTTTTGTTAGATTTCTCAAGTTTTAAAAGGCAAATGCTGAGGTCCCCAAATATTATAGTAATGTTGTCTATTTCTCTAAGAACTTTAAGTATTTAGACACTTTGAGCTTGTATGTGTATGTACACATATATGTGTATGTATGTATGTATGTGTGTATGCATGTATTGTGAGAAAATAGTGGGTTTGGGGATGCCCACAGACCCCCACTAGAGGGGATTATGTTAAGACTGATTAGATTGATTTTGCTGATTGATTCACTTGGAGTTAACTTGATTGGAACCACACCTACGTGAAAGCCTGGCCCTCATTTGGTGTGTTCTCTGAACCCTGACCTCAGCACACTCTGCTCATGGACCACCCTTAGGTCCAGTGGGCCAGCAGATTTGAGTGATGCTAGCCAATTAGCTTTGAGCAGTGTGGAAGGGCTGCCTCTCCTCCCGACCAAGAGGAAGTTTTGACTTGCAGTTTGGCTCTCAGACAGGCTTGTGGTGGAGAACTTGGAGAAAGAAGCAGGCCAGGCTGAGCTCTAGGCTAGATAGGCCTTTTTTTAAAACTTTCTGAGCCAAGTGTTCTCTCTTTACTAATATTTGGTATGCTTTGATAAATGCTTAATACCAAAACTGGTGCTAAAGCTTCTAATGTATAAGTAGCACTATATTAGAAACCCCAGCTAATTTTCCCTAAACTTGGGACAGAAATAAGGAGACCACATATAATTTTACTCACCACAATATGTATGTATTATGTAGGCAGGGCCAATTTAATAAAAGTGACAATTTTACCTAAACTAATTTATATATTTAATGCTATCCCCAATTAAATGACCAAAAATGACAGAATTCACTTGGAAGCACAAGTCAAGAATATCAAAGGAACTAGTGGGGGGGTGGGAGTAAAGGAAGGAAGGAGGCTTAACAGTACCAGATCTTAAACTATAATATAAGGCTATTTGGTACTGGCTAAGAAATAGAAATTGGCAATTATTTAAATCTGATTTTATTTGTATAAAACGTTTTTTTATAATTTTGTTTATAGGGTTCCTGGGTTTGTTTTGGTAGGGATACTCCCAGGTATTTTATACTGTCTAGAGTTATTTTAAATGGGCTGTCTTTTGCCATCTCTTCTTGCAGGGTTTTTGTGTGTGTGTGTGTGTGTGATATATAGGAATGCTGAGGATTTATGTGAATTTACTTTTTATCCTGCTACTTTGCTAAAATTATTAATTGTTTCAACTAAATTTTTAGTTGAATCTTTGGGATTTTCCAAATATATCATCTTAATGTCTGCAAAAAGAGATATCTCATTCCCTGTTCTGATTCCTTCTATTTCTTTTTCTTCTCTTATTGCTATTAGGACTTCAAATACAACACTGAATAATATTAACAACAGTAGGCATCCTTGTTTTACACCTGATCTTACTGGGAAGGCTTCTAGCTTAGTCCCATTACAAATAATGCTAGCTGATCGTTTTAGATAAATGCTTTTTTTTTTTCTTTTTTAAGTGAGGCAATTGGGGTTAAGTGACTTGCCCAGGGTCACACAGCTAGTAAGTGATAAGTGTCTGAGGACGGATTTGAACTCAGGTACTCCTGACTCCAGGGCTGGTGCTCTATCCACTGTGCCACCTAGCAGCCCCTAGATAAATGCTTTTTATCAATTTAGGGAAAAATCCATTTATATCAATACTTTCAAGTGTTTTTAATATGTATCTATTGACATAGCATATGCTTTTTATACTTTTATTATGCTATAATCATGTTAATATTTTTTCTTTATGTAAAACCATTCCTGCATTCCTGGTATAAATCCCACTTTGATCATAATGTATAATCTTTGTAATATATTGTTGCAACCTTTTAGCTTGTATTTTATTTAGAATTTTTGCATCCATATTAGTTGTCCCATCACCAAATCCTTCATGCTGGGGGTGGAGTGTGAGGAAGCAGAAAAGGGCAGTTCCAGCCACAATTGCCAGCTCTTCTCTGGGTTGAGGATGGGGTAGGAGGGCAGAAGATGTGTTTGAAGACCTTGTCACTTCTAACCTTTTTCTCACTTTTATTCTTTCTTCTAACCAAGTCAATGGTCTGACTATACATAGATGGTTCAGGAATGATTCTCTCACATCAATGATGTCACTTTTTATTCATTAAAATATAATTAATTTGGGGCAGCTAGATGGCGCAGTGGATAGAGCACCGGCCCTGGAGTCAGGAGGACCTGAATTCAAATCCGGCCTCAGACACTTAACACTTACTAGCTGTGTGATCCTGGGCAGGTCACTTAACCCCAATTGCCTCACTAAATATATATATATATATATATATATATATATATATATATATATATATATATATATATATATAAATTTAATTTTTTGTGATGTTAGTTGGTGCTCACTATATGCAGCCCCTGTTGATTCTTGAAGAAAGCCTCACAAATACATGTGGGGCTTCTGTATAATTCACAAGTCTTTGATTTCTCCCATTTTCTTTTTCTTTTGTCTTCATTTTTTTTGGCAGGGCAATGAGGGTTAAGTGACTTGCCCAGGGTCACACAGCTAGTAAGTGTCAAGTGCCTGAGGCTGGATTTGAACTCAGGTCCTCCTGAATTCAGGGCTGGGGATTTATCCACTGTACCACCTAGCTGCCCCGCCACCCCCCTCCCCCCGACTTCTCCCATTTTCAAATCTTGATCCATCTTCCAATAACATATTTCAACTTTCTTCACCTGTTCCCATATTTTCTGTAGTCATCTAGTATATGTTGACTTACCTTAGGGTGTACTGAGCTTTGTAGAATTTCTGAACCTCGTTATCCTCTGCAATTGATATTGATAAATAAGCAGTAATTAATTTTATGATAATCTTTTTGCAAATACCTTACTTATATGAGGTGTGTCCCTTTATGCTGCTGTTCTTTTATATGGAAGTTTGTTGTTGAGTTGTTCTTAGAAATAATTACTTTGACTCAGAGTTCTGAGTGTTGTTTTTTTCTTTTTAATATGACAAGAGGAGCAGCTAGGTGGCGCAGTGGATAGAGCACCGGCCCTGGAGTCAGGAGTACCTGGGTTCAAATCCGGCCTCAGACACTTAACACTTACTAGCTGTGTGACCCTGGGCAAGTCACTTAACCCCAATTGCCTCGCTAATATATATATATGACAAGAGTAGTATATCTGAGCAATATAGATGCCAGATATATTTTATCATTATGGGAAAATTAAATTTATCTAATTATAGTCAGATGAGAATTTGGTTATTAACTATAAGCTAAGGTGGGAAGAGGGTAGGGAGGTCATTTGCAGAGAGGATCCAGAAAAGTGAATGAGAGATAAAAGAACAGATTTCAGAACTGCATTGTCTAAGTGTAAATCTGGAAGTGATAGATACTAGTTGTTTTTCAAGAACTAAGTCCAACTGAGCAGAAGGATCATTTAGAGTAGTTTAGAGTAGTCACCTATCAGATTGACTAATTTGGCTAAGACACTAGTTAATCAAAGCATGGATCAGCTCAGTTTTGCAATGGAAGTTTCTGCTCCATGCAGAGACTACATTCAATCAAGGAACTTTTATAGAAAACTCCTGAGACAAAAAGAGGACACTTTAGCTTACAGTTCTAGAATTATAAGTTGCCCTGGGTATGTAGGTTTTCTTCAGTCGTATTTACCTCACCAGGTATGATTATTATTCTTGCATTTGCTTATGAGTATCCAAAATTATTTATTTTTTAATTTTTTTAAATTTTTTACTCTTTTTTTTTTGGGGGGGGGGAATGGGGGTTAAGTGACGTGCCCAGGGTCACACAGCTAGTAAGTGTCAAGTGTCTGAGGCCAGATTTGAACTCAGGTATTCCTGAATCCAGGGCTGGTGCTTTATCCACTGTGCCACCTAGCTGCCCCCTCCAAATTATTTCTTTTGTTCTACTGTTATTAATATGGTTATGTTTAAGATATAATATTATTATTATTATTATGAGTAGCTGGTTTTGCGTAAATGGAAGCATGTAGTTAAAGTGCTGGGTACAGGGCATGTCTTCCTTCACACAGGGTCTTGAGAGAATTTGGCTGCAACCATGTTAATCCTTCTGTCAAAGGCAAGTTAAGAGTTGGTTGAAGTGAGCAAGCCAGGCTAGAGGGTGAATTGGTATTCACATGTCCTCTGTGAGAAGTGTGATATACTACACTATGGATGGCCATTACAGAACCCATTATATAATAGGACCAAATTTCCCAAGAAAATTAGGTTGCTTGTTGTCTTAAGACACATGAAAAAGCCAACTTCATCCATTCCTTCATTTGCTTTCTAAGAAGTTCCTGTGAGGCATATTTTCATCTAACTGTGACTTCCTTCTTTCTTCTTGTGTCTAATGACTGATCATTGAATAAGAAAGATTATATTTAGAGTATCAACAGCCAAGATAAAGTTTGTAGATGGTCTAAAATTTGTGATTCTTTATCTGACTCTTTTTTCAATCATTATATTACCATCACTGTTGAAGCAGAAGGGGCTACCCAGGACTGAAGGAGACTTTTCATTTTTCTGTTTTGTGGGTTGTCATGGCTGAAGAATTAATCAAGTGATGAGCCTCTACATACTTAACTAGGTTGGTCCTTGGAAGCTAAACTTGGTTTGTTGTCAGTACCATGTTCAAACTTTTCCAGCATTGTAGAACTTGTGAGAGTTTGTATTCCATTGGCATGGCTTTTAGCAATGCTGAGTTACTTCCATACCATGATTAGTAAGACTGTTTGAAGGCCCCATAATCTACTCTAAATGTTCCATATTTCCTTTCCCTTAAGATCTCTTTTATCTATTAGATGAAGGAAAATTTTCTGTTAGCCTTCTTAGGTCGCAGCTATGAATTACATACTTTAGGTCTATAATATCTCTACCATAATTTCTTCTTTTTTTTTAAAGTTTTATTAATACCTTTTGTTTTTACACAACAGTCATTTCAGGATTCATCTCTTGTCCCTAACAAACCACTCTGCCTTTCTCAAGTGAGCCTTCTGTTGCAACAATGGGGTAAAAATAGTTAAGCAAAACCAATCACACATCCCCTATAACCACATAGTATGTAACATTCTTTTTTAAAAAATGTTTTTATTTAAAGTTTTGAGTTTCAAATTCTATCCCTCCCTCCCCCTTCCCTGAGGCAGCAAACAATCAGATATAGGTTATAAATGTACAATTATGTAAAACATTTCCATATTAGTCATTTTGTATAAGGAGACTCGGATAAAAGAAAAAAAAAATGAAAGAAAGTGAAAACCAGTATGCTTCAGTCTGTACTTAATCAATATTAGTTCTTTCTCCTGGAGGCAGATAGTATGCTTCATCATTAGTCCTTTAGGATTGTTTTGTATTATTGTATTGCTGAGAATAGCTAAGTCATTAACAGTTCTTCAGTATGTAATATTATACATCCATAGAGATGCATTTCCTCAGCTTCTCTTCAGTGCTGACTGATCATTATAACACAATGTTTAGTTTCGCTTTTTCATTCACATTGTTGCAGTCATTATGTATCTTATCTGTTCATGCTTATTTCACTCTCACTTCATATACCACTGAATCCCTAACATTCATTGTTTCTTATGGTGTGAATTTTCATTAAATAGGTATGCCACAAGTTGTTTAGCCATTCTCTAAACAAGGGGATTTGGGTTTCTACTGTTGTTGTTGTTTTTCTCCACAGAAGCCAATCATTAAGAGAATTGTATATTCAGGAAACAATTTGACAAGCCATTCACATTAACCTAGTCTAGTTTCATAATGGTTGGGCTCTCCATATGTAATATGAAGTTGCCAACATCAAGAATCATAGGCTCCTGGTAACATGTACCAAAGATGGCTTCTCTCTTCAGTATAATAAGATAGGAGTCAACAGTTAACTTTTGACTATGCCTTTAATTATCATGGAGCCAGCCACACATAATCTGGCTGGGATAGCTCCCATTTATGTAGCAGTGAAGGCTTGCAAATTGCATTATGAATTATCTCATTTGGTTCCCACAACCACCCTATGAGCTAAGTACTTTTTATCTTCATTTTTATATAGGAAGAAACAGATTCAGTGACTTGCTAAGGGTTAAGTGACTTTGAGGCAGAATTTGAACCCAGGTCTTCTTGTCTCCAAGTCCAGCAACTCGATTCACTATATGTGTGTATATATGTGTACATATATGTATATATATATGTATGTGTGTATGTATGTATATATATGTATGTATGTATGTATGTATGTATGTATGTATGTATGTATGTATGTCTGCACCACAGCAGCTTCCAAAATGGGAGGGCAGTATCATTTACTTCTTGTTAGAGATGGTGGCATGGTATTTAGATGTGATACAGAATAAGTATGTTCATCATTGTGCTGGCGGTTCTTTATCAACCCAGTTTGATACTTTTTATGTCTCTTTGATCTGTACCTCACTTTTTTGCCAGTTTCCTCCCAAATCCACTAAATCCATGATTTTTCTTCTGCTGTTGGATGGAAAAACTTGATTCTCAAAGTCTTGTTGGAGGGTGTGATAAAGAGGTCATTACTACAGAGCCTCTACCACAGTGGCAGAATGAATGAAAAGTGGCCTTATTTTGTTTCTCATTCTTTGTTCCCACAAAATGTGCTGGGAGGGATATTTTGTGTATATGAGACCTTTCTTTTTGTCCCTGACCTTCTTTTGGTATGTGCCCAGAAGCAGAATTTCTGGGTCAAACAGTATGAACAGTTTAGTAACATTTTTTTTTTGCATAATTCCAAATTCCTTTCCAGAATGAACAAATTCACAGCTCAACTAACATCAGTGGCATATTTGTGTGCTTAGTTTCCCATAGCCCCTTCAACATTGACTATTTCCATCTTTGCCAATTTGTTGGGTATGAGATGAAACAACCTTAATGACTTTAATTAGATTTTCTAAAATATTAGTGATTTGGAAAAATCTTTCATATAGCTATTAATAGTATAACATTCTTATTTTGAGAACTATTTCTATCCTTTGACCACAATATTTCCTTATATATCAAAAGTATTTGCAAAGTTCTCCCTCTCCCCAATTAATGGCTTCTTTTCTTAACCTAGGAACAATGATTTTGCCTATTTTATATATATTTATATATATATATATACACACATACATATAATTTTTTTTTTTTGGATTGGGCAATGAGGGTTAAGTGACTTGCTGAGGGTCACACAGCTAGTAAGTGTCAAGTGTCTGAGGCTGGATTTGAACTCAGGTCCTCCTGAATCCAGGGCCGGTGCTTTATCCACTGTACCACCTAGCTGCCTCTATTTTATATTTTTATGATCTCTGTCTTTTAAGAATTCTCTCCATAGCTATAGTTGTGAAAAGTACCTAATTACCTTCTCTCTTTTTTTGGTAATGTGACCTATTATAATTGACATATCCATTTGGAAATTGTGGTAAATGTCTACTATCCATTTTTTCATCTGTGTATTAGGTGTTATACTACTCTGTTTCATGTATTCAAATCTTGTTTTTTCACCAAAAATATTGTCAATTTTTTGAAACTTGAGGGTTGGGTCTTATTTTTTTTTTTCATCTTTCAAGGTAGAAACACAGAACAGGAAATAATTCAGTGAATAACTGAACTGAAACAATCAGTCCAGTAATTCTAGGGGAGAAAGCTCTACCAAAGTCCATAACATTTTTACCCACAAGATCTAGATCTAGATGTTTTGACAATCAGTGTATTAACCTTAATTTCTATTTCCACTTTGGTAGTGTAACTTAGTCTAATTCTCTTTTGATGATTACAGGTTTTCACCTCAGTCTTGTCATAGAAATTAACTAAATTTCACATGGGAAGTGAGTGGGAATGGTCTAAGGTTTTGCTCCCACTAACCAACCAATGCTCTTTGAATTTCATTTGAGTGGGAAGGACCAGGTGAAGGGAGAATAAAGAATAGAATGTAGCACTGAAGAAATAGTTGATTCAGTTCAGTATTCAGTGCTGACTCTGTACAAGGTACTGTACTAAGTTCTGGGGATTCAAAGACAGAAATTGTTGCCTCACAGTAACTTATTGGGATGGAGGGGATAGATACAATATGTACACAAGAAAGTACAAAGTCATTTATAGAGTGCTAACATCTAAGGGCATCACAAAAGGTCTTTGGGTAAGTAGGTGGCACCTGAACTGTGCTTTGAAGGAAGCTAAAGAGCTTCTTGCAAGGCAGAGATGGAATACTTTGACACATGAGAGTACACTTGTAAAAAGCCAGAAGGTGGGATGTACTATATAAAAAGCATATATGTTTCAGGGTGACTGGAACAGAGTGTATTAAGGGGAATCATATGAAGGGCAGAAGGGCAAGTGGAAGCCAAATTATAGGGGGCTTTAAATATCAGGCTGAGAAGTTTGTATTCTAACCCAGAGGCAAAGGAGAGTCATTCAACTTTTGGGGGTGGGGGTGGGGGGGGTGGAGTTCAGTGTTTTAGGAATATATTTGGCAACTGTGGAGAATAGCTTGAGGGGTAAACTGGAGGCAAGGGGTTCAATTAGAAGGTCATTACAATAGACAAGGCAACAGGAAACAAGGATCCTGGAAATAAGGTATAGGCTGTGAGAGTAGAAAAATGGGGACACAGGAGACATTGCAAAGGAAGGATTGGCAAGACTCAGACAAGACTTGGCAACAGATATGAGTAAGAATGAAGGGAAAACCAATGGTAATTCAGTATTCGTGCAGTAGAATGTGTTGGAACTACAGATAGGAGCCTTCATAGGATTCTGGGATGGAAGAAACACATTTAGTACCTCAGGAATTAAGGCATTTCATTTCACTGTTCAATCTTAAGAAATGTTTTCAAATACTCTTAAATCCAACTTTTTCTTCCTTGCCAGAAAACAGAACTATAAGTGCTAAAAACTGTAATTCTAAATGCTTTAAAATTCTTATTCATTTACATCAATTCTATTTTAAGATAATGGTAAAATGCTTGTTATAGTCTAGAAATCTCCCCTTAAAGAAAACAAAACTGTGGCAAAATTCAACCCTAAGAGTTACTATGAAATAAGTTGTATCAGTTTATCATTCCCTCTTAGGGGTTAACTCTGAAATCTAACTTTGTATCTTCTTTGGGTTCTAATAGTATAATATATGGATATTCAATACCTATTTATTGAATGACTTACAATATTTCCTCATGTAGCCAAATTGCTTTAAAAATGGAAGCATTAAAATCAACTGCCTTCATAGTCTTGCTTCCAATCATATGCCCAATATGGCTTCCACAGGATTTACATAAAGGTTTTTAATTGAAATTACATTTCATTTTAAAAAATGAAACAAGATACAAACATGATTCTCTAACAAGTTAGTCCAGAAATCTTTCTATAGCGGTATATTTCATATCCTCTATATTTCATTTGTTAAACTAACAAAAATAGTAAAAGACTTTGAGGTGGAGTATTAACAAAAATTTTTCATGGTAGAACAAGTAAAATGGAGAGGATAATCTTTGTCACATGAAACAAACAGGAAAGGCTACAGTGTAATTAGAAAATTGCTATATTATTAGTTCTATAATTCCCGCAAAATTTCTTGGTACAATGATAAAAGCATTTAAAACTAAGTGCTGTGACCAGGAGATACCCTTTTGCATTTGTTCAACATCACATGCTCAATTAAGTAAAGTGAAAATTTTAAGTTACTTACTCAAGTATCAGAAAAAGCAAACTGGAGAACCCATCATTAAGAATTTCTTATCTGGAGAAGCAATATAAGGTTTTTCAACAGAATCCTAACTCCATTAGGGTCATCTCCATTCGGAATGAGATCATGTTATAGAGTAAAGGAGAACCAGAACTGTAAAAGTGTTTCCCTTAAGGCTACACTATTACTAACGTGAAATCAAAATCTAATGACTTAAATCACTTTTATTAAGTTAAAACTTTGTTAAAAACCTATCAAACTAGAGCACAAAGATATTTAAAAAGTAATATGCTATTAAAAACGTACTTTTCCCCTTTAAAATAGTAAAAAACTATCGCTATTACATAGAGCAATTCTGTACTAAAGTAGCCAATTATTTAGTTATTACAAGAAGATACAATCAACGAATATTTCTTTTCCAGGCATAATGCCCAGGCCAAATCATCCTCCCCCCCCCCCCCCCCGTGTCTGACCTAACTATAAGCTTATGAAATGAAGCTTCTTTCATTTACAAGAACTTTATTTGGGAAGTTGGAAGTTGTATTCACCAAGGCTCACGATCTGTATTGCTTTTTTCTTCCCTTTTCATTTTTTTGCAGGGGAGGGGACCAGGTTAAAATGTTAGCATATCCCTTTGACAGCAAAGGGATGTTTCCACGACATTCAAATGAAATGTATACATTGTCACATACACTAACGTAGACCGAACCATCCCCAACCTCCACCCCAACCCTTTAGCCACTCCATTAGTTGAGTTTTTTATTTAAGCCCCCAAAGCCAAACTTTTAAAAAAGAGAAACAAAAAATATACTTTAATTATAAGTGAAATTTATTTTGTTTCAATAGGTTCCATACAGTTTTCAATCAGTTAATCTAAGTGTCGCTAGAGTTGCAACCCACAGTGGTTAAGCTTCTTTAAATCGCTTCAAGTTTACATCTCAGTATCCCCCAAAGCAAGATAAAATCTATACAGATAGAATAGAAACAAAATGCAAAAAAGGGGCAGAATTTCATTAAATGCATGTACCGAACAAGGAGCATTCCGACCCACCCCCAACTATTCGTTCATTACTACGAGAAAGCTCGCTCTAACTTTGAGGACAGAAATCTCAAGAAGCCGGGGTCGAATTTTCACAATGTGACTTCACCAGACCAGTCCTTTCTCCTACACGATCACCCACGCCCCCCCGCCCCCGCCCCGCACACACTCCGCGCTTCCCCACCCCCCTCGCGCGGGGCTCGCGGCGGCGCCGGAGGAGCGGACGCCCCCCCCCCCCCGTGCGGCGACCCCCCGAAAACAAAGGGGATTCCCCGGGCCATTGTCTTCACCCGCGGCTGATCATCACCAGCACTAGCAAGGCAGTAGCTTGCGCAGTTATCTCCACAGCGGGCAATGTCACAACCCGACCAACAGCACAAACTACTACCTCAGCCAGGGCCATGGTGCGGACGCTGGAGCGGCTGGGGGCGCCGTGGGCCGGCGGCGCGGTACCCACGCACAAAGGTCCGCGGCGAAGCGGCGGCGGCGGCGGGCGGGCGGCCCGCGGGGAGCCCCGCCCAGCCCGGGGCTCGGCTCCGTTCCGCGCCCGGCGGGGCCCGGAGGAGGGACGGAGGCCGGCCGGTCCCGGCCCCGGCTCTGGAGCGGCCCGCACGGGCTCGCCGGCTCCGACTCCTGACGCTCGGGCGGGCTCCGGGGGCGCCCGGCGGAGGCGGGACCCGCAGGTCCCCGACCGACGCTGGCCTCGTTACCCTTCGGGGAAATCCCAGCATCTGAGAAAAGGAAAATGCCGTGAAACCGAAACCGGACGCGGCGGCGGCCCCGCGGAGAGCGGCAGCTGCTCCCGCTCGCGCTCCGCCACGCGGACTCCGGCGCGCCGCTCCTCCACTGTGTCCGGCCGAACCACAGAGATCACTTAAGAGAGGCTCGCGCGCTGCCCCCACCACGTGACCGCCCCGCAGCCGCCTCCCCTCGCGGCGCCGCCATCTTCCATCTGGGGACCCGCCGCGGCGCGCTCTTTCCCCTCCAGATCCGCCCCGCCGCGCCGCATCTCGGGTTGGGGGGGGGGGGAATTGCGGGGGATCCGCACCCCCACGTCACCGAAGTGCTGGTGGCCTCGGCCGTGGATCCCGCCGCGCTGTCCGTTGGTGGGGCGGGGCACCGGTCTATCCGCTGCCTATTCCGGCAGAGAAGATGGCGGCACTTGCCTCCACCTCGGCGGACACGTCGCGCGGGGCTGACTGCAAGCCAGCGGTGTGAAGTTTCTGGCCTGCGCTTTCGGCCTGGCCTCGGAAAGGGAGGGACGCGAATCATCCCTGCGGCGCCCGTTGCCGCTCTTTTTATAGAAAATACGCGGGAAAACTGTTGCTTATTTCCCACGTCCCAGGCTCCTCTCCGGGCCGCGCAGGAGCTCCTGGGAAATGTAGTTCGGGTGTGTGTGTGTAGGCGGGGAAACGAAAAGGAACAACTCGTAATGGAGCCAGGTCCGAGGACCATGGGACAATGAAACTGAAACGCATCCTTTGCCCCCCCCCCCCTTCCTAAATGTTGAGTGTATTTCTTTCCCCTTTCTCTTTGGAGCTCATTGTGACAGAGGGGTCGGGCCACATTAGACAGGAGGGTGTGAGGGAAAGAAAAGCATTACAATTGCTAGCAAGAGAGGCCAGCCCTTGGACTGCTTACGTGGGCCGCCGGCTCGGGGCTGCAGTCTACACTCACCAAACCGGAGACTAACGCTGTAATCATCCCTCTGGTTAGGTGAAACATCCAGGAAAAAAAAACATCTGGCCGAAAAAATACCTTTGTTTGTACTATCCTACCCTTTATAATGCACCGTCATTAAAAGTGCCATGCATTTTTGAAAGAATACAAAATTTATTTATTGAAGGAAAATCCAGAATTAACATATTCCCGGTGTCCACCCTCCCAGAAAGACTTGTTTGCCAGTCCTGTAATTTAAATGTTTGGAGAAACTTTTTTATTTTTTAAAGAAAAACACCCTACTTTATATGATGGCAAGAAAAATCATTTTATGACTTATAAGTGGTTAATAACATCTACACACAGCATTCATTTGAATATATCTCATTTGAACTTCACCAGTCTGAGTTTGGAGTATGGTGAATATCTCTGTGAGTCCCAGACAGGTTAAATGACTTGTTGTCCAAAGTTGTACAACTAGTATGGGTGGTCTAGCTCCAGGTCCAGCACTCTATCCAAAGCAGTGTACTTTGCAGATCTGGTGCTGCCATTTCAAAACTACTTGACACTGGGCAAGTCACTTCAATTGATTTAATTCAGAAAATGATTTTTTTTCAGTAGAAATAATACTAAAGAGGCATAACCGAACATTACTTTGCCACTGCACCCTTAGTACCATGAGATCTTTTCATCTGACTTAGAGCTGAAGCCTTCAGTCTGTGCTGTATCTTCCATTAGAGTGTGAGCTTCTGGAAAGCAGTGAAGGTCATATACTCTTTTGCTTGTATATCAACTGCTCAGCACAGTACTTTGCACACAATAAGCACTTAATAAATGCTTCATTAATTTAAATCTCGATGAGCCTATTTTTCCATCTATAAAGTGGCAACATTTTGTTAGAAAACAAAACAAAACTTCTATATAGCATTTTATGATTACAAAGAGCTTTACATATTTTACCTAAATTTGATACTTGTTGGCTTCAAATACCCAAGATGAGCAAAAAAATAACAGAATATTGGAAAAGTAGGACTAGGAAATAGGAGAGGCCAAAGCCACTGTAGCCTGAACATTGATTTATCATTAAAAACATTTTCGGGGGCAGCTAGATGGCGCAGTGGATAGAGCACCGGCCCTGGAGTCAGGAGTACCTGAGTTCAAATCCGGCCTCAGACACATAACACTTACTAGCTGTGTGACCCTAGGCAAGTCACTTAACCCCAATTGCCTCACTAAAAAAAAAAAACCAAAAAAACAAAAAAACACATTTTCTTCAGGAAGTTATTAGAAGGTGCTGGAAATGGTGATCACAAAATGCCATCACAAAAAAAAAATGAAATTGATATCTTAATACGAAAGGACTAGTTAGTGTTGTGGAAATAATTTTTTATTAGCTGTCTCTGTGAAAAGGGCCAGAATCAACATTGAACTAGAATAAAAGGTAAAAATGGACAGTACATGCAAGTAAAATAGTTCCAACTTCATCTATTCAACAAATTAACTCTACACACAGTGAGGGATACAGATAAAGTCAATCACTGATTATCACTGTTTTAAAAACAAGTTTCATGAAATGAGATTTAGAGCAAAAGAGGTTTAGAAACCATCTACTCCAACCCCCTCATTTTAAAGGTGAAGAATCTGGGGCTAAGAGCAGTGACCCCCCCCCCCCAAGTCAAACAATCAATAGCAGGGCTAGAACTGAAATCCAGGCTGATTCCAAAGCCTCTTTCCACTGTAGGAAGCCAAAATTGTTGAAAAACTACCTAAGCCAGCAAACTTCTGAACTCTGCAAAGTTAAGAGACCTGTCGGCCAAGGGCAACACTGATTATTTGGAGTACAATTTCATTTACAAAGTACGAAAAAGGGTCACATGATGACAGTATTACTTCATAAAAAAGTATATGGAAATCAGTCTGCAGAAAGTTTGGCATGAGACATAGTTATACATATTATCATTGCAGGAGCATTCCAGATGAACCTAGAAAGAAAAGTAGATGGAAAATGGAACTGATTTGGACGCATTTTAGTAGCTTTTCTTATTAATGATGATAGTGAAGCCACCACATTTGGACTCTGAACCAAAGTAGAAATGACATTTATGAAGATGAAGTTTGGTGGAGCTACCAGATTAGACCAAACAAATGCTGAAGAAACCTGTGATGGAGACAGCACAATTTTGAAAGCACTTGGCTCAATTTCTAAGATATCTTGAAAACTGGTCAGTTTCAATGACTATAAAATCAAAGTTGTTATTATTAAAAAACGAATTAAGAAGCCATTTAGCAACTACCAACTCATTTGCCTACTTCCTCCTATCTCCAAAACCTTTATGAGAATGTTCTATATACATATCAAGAGTATCAGTGATGGAAATGAGAAAATAAAAATTTTAAAGAGGAACAGGAAATCCTGGACCAGACTTTAAAAAGTCAACTATGCAAGTATAAGAAATGTAGCTAGAAAAGTTTTTGTGAAAAGACATAGGAGTTCTAGTAAGCTTTAAGCTTTATATGAATCAAATCAATTCAACAAGCATTAATTAAAGAGGTATTATATGCATGGCACTGAGGATACAAATATAATAAATTATCTTTTCTCAATTTCCTCATCTATAAAATGGGGATGTAATAGCATCTATATATGGAAGGGTTATTGTGGGGGGTTAGATATTTGTAAAGGACTTATTAGCACAATGCTTGGCACATGGTAGGCACTATATAAATGTTAGCTGTCCTCTTCCTCAAGAGGCTGACATTCTATATTAAGAGGGAAAAAAACCTACATACGTAGAAAAGTAAATAAAAATATACAAAGTTCAGAAGATGATGTAGCTAATTAATAAAGCTAATGTGATTGGAGGCATCATCCAGTGAAGCATAAAATAGACGGCAAGGTAAAATAGAACTGCTGAGGTGAGGAGGAAAATTTGACCTGATAGGTATTACAGACACTTGGTGGGAAGAGACCCACAACAGAAATATGGTTAAGAAAAACCATGCCTCATTCACAAACAACCTAAGAGAGGATAATATTAATAATTGTGTATTAAAATGTGTTCATGTGAAGAAATCCAGGCACCAGAGTTAGTGGGGGAGGAACAGGAAGATAAAGTAAGATGGAAAGCTTTGGGGGGAAGATAAATGGTAGCAAAAATGAAATTGATATTGTCATCAGAGCATACTATAGAAAATCTAGACAAAAAGAGGAAATAGCTGAGGAGTTTGGAAAACAGACCACAAGCCTGGCACAGAAGCATGATATATTATTCAATTATCTGAGTATCTACTAGACCTCTCACTTTGTCAAAAGAAAGGCAGCTAATAGTTTCTTGGCCAATAAAGGAAAGTCTTTTCTGGATCTGATTCTCACTAACAAGGAACTGGAGTGGAAATAATGGGAACCGTGGGTGAATCTGAACACTTCATCTTAGTTTGTAAAACAGGAAAGGAAAGCTTGCTGTAGTTTGACATGCACAACAGATTTCGAGATTTTAAAAGAGTTTAGACAAAGGATATATATGTAGGATCCCACAGCTTAGAAATTCTACAAGGTTGGTCAGACTGCCTGGGAGGGATGGCAAGTTCTTAAAAAAGAAATGCAAATGACACAATGAGAAAGAATTCAGAAGTGGGGTGGGGGGTGAGAGGGTGAGGAGTTGTCCAGAGGGACTGATGGGAAAACACGTAAATCATTGACCAACTTAGTTTTTAAAAAGGAGAGAAAATGGAAACCTGTGCAGGTAATGTAGGAAGAATATAAAAGAGAGGCACTATCATTAAACCCCACAGGTAGATCAACTGTTTGTAATATTCTTTGTACCTTGAAATCTTGCACCTGTGCGGTTTATTAGACTGAAGATCAGCAGAATATTATAGAATTTATCTTATTCTTAACAAGGTATTTGGTAGACTCTCTCATGGTATTCTTAGGAATAAGTTGGAGAAATGTTTACTTGGTTGAATGGCTAAAAAGAAAGAATAGTTTTGATGTCAACTTGGAAAGCAGTCTCTAAAGAAGTGCCGTATGGATCTGTGTTTGGCTCTGTGCTATTTAACATTTTTAATCAACAGCATGCTTATTAAAATGCATGTTCGGGGCAGCTAGGTGGCGCAGTGGATAGAGCACTGGCCTTGGATTCAGGAGTACCTGAGTTCAAATCCGGCCTCAGACACTTAACACTTGCTAGCTGTGTGACCCTGGGCAAGTCACTTAACCCCAATTGCCTCACTAAAAAAAAAAAAAATGCATGTTCAATTCAACAAACAACGACACAAAGCTGGGAGGGATGGGTAACATGTTTCAAGGCAGAATTGTGATCCCCCCACCCCCCCCCAAAAAGAAAATATTTTCTTTTTTTTTTGGCGGGGGCCATGGGGGTTAAGTGACTTGCCCAGGGTCAAACAGCTAGTAAGTGTCAAATGTCTGAGGCCTGGATTTGAACTCAGGTCCTCCTGAATCCAGGGCCGGTGCTTTATCCACTGCACCACCTAGCTGCCCCCAAGAAAATATTTTCAACAGGGTAAAATTAAAATGTTGGACTTAGTGAAATTTAATAGGGACAAATATAAAGTCTAATACTTGGGTTCAAGAAATTCAGCTTCCTCAGTACAAGATGGGAAAAGCATGACTATAAGCATTTTGGAAAACATCTGGAGTCTAAAGTCAAAAAAGCAAATGTGATCTTGGGCTTCTTTGAGAGGCAAAGCATTTAAGACAAAGACAAAGGGGGTGACAGTTCTGTGGTTATTTTTCCCTGATCAAATCACACTGGGAATATTCTATCCAGTTCTGGGTGCCACATTTTATGGAAGGCATTGATAAAACTGGAAAGCATTCCAAAGAGGGTGACTTGGATGGGTAGGGGCCTTCAGAGGATTCCATACAGAACAGAGGATATATACCTCAGAGAAGTTGGCAGGGTCGGGGTTGGGGTAGGTGGAAAAGGGAACATCTGAAGGGTCTTCATATAGAAGAAAAAATTATTCTTGTTCTGCCTGAATTAGAAGCAATCGGTAGAAGTTGTAGAGAGGCAGATTTCAGCTCAATGTAAGGAAAATAATTAGAGCTGTCAAAAAAAAAAAAAAAAGGACAGCCGTTTCCCCCTTAATGTTTAACTATCAATCGATTAGCAACATTTAAGTTCCAGGATACAGACAAAAATAAAAGAGCCCTTGCCTTCACAGAGATTATATTCTAACAGACCACTTATCAGTTAGGTTATAGATAGGACGCAGATTGGACTAGATGACTTCTGAAGTCCCTTCCAACTCTGAGATTATATGAAAAGACCATTGCATATACCCTGATGAGAACGTATCAGGTTGTAGGCACCACATTTTAAAAAGGACACTGACAAGTTGGAGCATTTCTATAAGAGAATGACTGGGAAGGTCATTGGATTTAAAACTTGACATATTAGAATCTTTTGGAGAGATGGGATATTTTGTTTAGGAAAGTGAAGATGGGGGGCAGCCAGGGGGCGCAGTGGATAGACCACTGGCCTTGGAGTCAGGAGTACCTGAATTCAAATCCGTCCTCAGACACTTAACACTTACTAGCTGTGTGACCTTGAGCAAGTCACTTGACTCCAATTGCCTCACTAAAAAAAAAAAAAAAAAAAGTGAAGATGGGGAGTGGGGGAAATAATAGTTTTAAGCTATTTAAAAGGTGTTCATATTGAAGGACTAGACTTGTTCTGTTGGGTCCTATGGCAAAACTAAAATCAACAATTAGAAGGCACCTGGAACCTGGGTTCAAGTCCCTCTTTTAACACAGACTGTTTACCCCAGAGATGTCAAACTCCAGGCCTGCAAAACTCCTGAACATAGCTGGAACCAGACTAAAACGTCATTAGGAAATGTGGTTCTTGTTCATGTCTTCCCACAAATATGCCACAGAGGGTCCACCAATGTGGAACCTTTCTGGAGTTCTCTTGATTTTCTCAGTACAACAAAAAAGCATGCAATCTATCAGTTATTCTTCATTCTATGTATGATCCAGCCTGGCCATCTTCTTTCTCAATCACACATTCTCTACCATTTCAATAATTCCTTTCCTGGACCATGTGCCTTTTCTTTGCCTTAAACTTCAATACTTTGGAAACTGTCATCTTTCATGACTTAGAAAGTATCACAGTGGCTTCTGGGAGGCTGGTCTCTCTGACATGAGATCAGCCTTCATCTCACATAGGATCCCAATCTCAGGACTTTCATCAATCACCACTTGAACCTCCTCAAATTTTTAGTACCAAATCTGTCCTTTTTTTATAAATTCTAATACCACACATTCAACTACCTGATGGATATTTCTACTTGGATGTTTTTCTGTCATGTTAAGCAACATATCCCAAACCAAAGTCATATCTTTATAGCTCAAAAAGACTAAAAAACAAACAGAAAACAAAAGTCTCTTCTTTCATTGACCCATACATTTCTCCAACTTGGACTTCCATGTGTCACTAGTTTAATCATTCGCTCATTTACCCAGTCTTCATATTTCTTCTTCTTTTTTTTTGTGGGGCAATGGGGGTTAAGTGACTTGCCCAAGGTCACACAGCTAGTAAGTGTCAAGTGTCTGAGGCTGGATTTGAACTCAGGTACTCCTGAATCCAGGGCCAGTGGTCTATCCACTGTGCCACCTAGCTGCCTCCCAGTCTTCATATTTCTAAGTCATCTTTGACTATTTTTTCCTTAGTCCTTCATTTCAAATTAGACACCATGTCTGTCAATTCTTTTTTTTTCCCCCAGGGCAATGAGGGTTAAGTGACTTGCCCAGGGTCACACAGCTAGTGTCAAGGGTCTGAGGCCAGATTTGAACTCAAATCCTCCTGAATCCAACGCCACCTAGCTGCCCTTGTCAATTATTTTGTAATGTCTCTTCTATTCACCCCAAACTGTTCATTCCTACTCTAATTTAGGACTCCATCAACCTCATGCCTTAGATAGCAACAAGTTTCTTGCCCCTAGGTTTTCCTCACTTTAATCCATTCTATAGTCTTATTTCTGAGGACTAGTCAGTTTGAACCCTGTGCTCACGTGCCACTTCATACGAGTACAGGATCTCAGACCTAGACCTGGAAGACACCTTAAGAGAGGCCTTTCCTGATTCTCCAGTTGTTAGTTCTCTGTCCTGGCCCCATAATAAAATCACATGTATATATTTTGTATTTTTCTTTTTATATGCTGTTGTTCCTTGCTTCCCAGTTCCTACCCCCAGCAGAATGTAACTTTCTTTTGGGCAGGAAAAGTTTTATTTTTGTCTTTTTATCACCAGTGTCTAGGTCAGTGTATAGTATAGTAGCAGCTTACCTAATGTTTGTTGAATTGAATTGAATGAAATTGAACATCATCAGAAGATGACATTAAAAAGATAGGCCTTTGTTTCAGGCCCAAGCCTGAGATCATTCAAAAAAACTTTGCAAGTTCACAAATGTAATTCTGCTTTTCCCCCCTTATTTGTTCACTTCGGGGTCCAACTCACTGTTCATGTATAGTGTCTGTGTCTCACATACATACAGATGGACAAAGCTTTAAGGGTTGCTCATCCACAGTATCGCATTTGTTATTCACTTGGTTCTTGATTATGTGGGTAGTTAGGGAGATACCTTTTTGTAGTGGAATATTTTGGTTGATTGAATACAAAGCTTTTCTATGGTAAATAAATAAAAACAGGGTATTCACTACATCTTTCAGTCAATTTGTTGAAAACAAAGATGTGGTAATTATGGAATGCTATTTTTGAAAGCTGGCCTGTTGCCTTCTAATACTTTCACAAGCATACCCATGTGCCTGTGGAGATTACTCAGAAACATTTTACACACACACAAATGCAAGTAGGCATATAGTTTAGTAATTATTTCTGTTCTTTTTGTTGCCTTTTTTGGTAATATTAAAATTTAAGGTTTTTCCCATATGTTTAGTAGCTTCTTTTCCTTCAGATACAATCCCTCCAAGCTGCTTTGCATGGACCTCCTCTTTGTATATTAGTCTAGCTCAGCTAAATTTTATATGTTTCTTTCTTTTAGTGCCATTTCTAATTTTTCATATAACATATCTGGAATTTGTATGTAACAGTCCAAATGTAGTGGCTCTACTGTCCTTCATGATTAAAAGGGTGTTAAAAAGTCTTTTCTGTCTTCTGTCTGTTGTCCTCCTTCCAGAGTCACCTTTAAAATATCCTTGGGATGGGGCAGCTGGGTGGCATAGTGAATAGAGCACCGGCCCTGGCGTCTGGAGGACCTGAGTTCAAATCCGACCTCAGACACTTAACACTTACCGGCTGTGTGACCCTGGGCAAGTCACTTAACTCCAATTGCCTCACCAAAAAAAAATATCCTTGGGATTACTTAGCTTAAAAACATTAGTAACACACAATTAATCTGTTTCCTTCCATTGCTTCTTACTGGTTTGTAAAGGGATATATGACTTCCACCATTCTTCTCTGGAATATATAACAGAAGAAATTATATTATAAACTTATGCAGTGGCCTTTGCGTACCATTTTGCTGTTTGGCTGAATACAGGCAAATTTGAGGTTCACTTGGGCTCCTCATTCTAGCAACTGATTTACATCAGGTTAAACTTGTGAATGAAATTCTTATAACTGTTGATGGCCTTATTTCCACTACAAAATATGCTGATTGGGGCCATCTTCCTCCTATCACATTACTTGAATGCTTTCCCCAACATCCCTTTTCACCCCATCTTACATGAAGAGGTAACCATTCTTTTTGTTTTGGTTTGGTTTGGTTTTTTTTGCGGGGCAATGGGGGTTAAGTGACTTGCCCAGGGTCACACAGCTGGTAAGTGTCAAGTGTCTGAGGCCGGATTTGAACTCAGGTACTCCTGAATCCAGGGCCAGTGCTTTATCCACTGCACCCCCTAGCCGCCCCAAGAGGTAACCATTCTTGACAAGGAAAACTTCACTACATACACAAGTGATTTCATTCCATCCCATCTTCTCCAGTAGACTGTCCCCTCTATCAACCCCCTTCACTAATCTTCAGTCTCTCCCTATCTACTGGCTGCTTCCCTGATGCCTATAAACATCATGGCTAAACACCTTAAGAAAGCTGTCTGTAATCTTTGTAGTTCCTGTCTTCTCACTTCTTAATTTTCTGCAGTCTGGATTCCTACCCCAATGTTCAACTGAAACTTCTCTTTGAAGTTACCAGTGATCTCTTAATTGCTAAATCTAATAGCTTTTTCTCAATTGTCATCCCTCTTGGCTTTCCTGTAACCTTTAGCACTATCAATCACCCTCTTCTTGATATGCTTTTCTCTCTAGGTCTGGGAGAGACTAATCCTCTTCTCTGACAGCTCCTTCTCAGTCTCCTTTGTTGGGTCTTCATTCAGGCCAAGCCCACTAACTATGGGTGTCCTACAGGGCTCTGTCCTCAGCCCTCCTCTTTGCTCCCACTATACTGTTTTTATTGGTGATCTCATCTGCTCTTATGGATTGAATTATCTTTACAGTGATGGATCTCAGATCTATTTTCCCAATCTGAACCTCTCTCTGGAGTTCCAGTTTTTCATCTTCAACTGCTAGATGTCCTATATACATCTTGTTTTTTTGTTTGTTTTTTAATTTTTGCAGGGCAATGAGGGTTAAGTGACTTGCCCAGGATCACACAGCTAGTTAAATGTCAAGTGTCTGAGGCTGGATTTGAACTCGGGTACTCCTGAATCCAAGGCCAGTGCTTCATCCACTATGCCACCTAGCTGCGCCCCCCATATACATCTTAAACCCAACATGTCCAAAACTCAATTCATTATCCCTATCCTCCCCACCCCTTCACCCCTGCCTCCACCAAGTCCTCCCTTCTCCTAACTTCCCTATAACTGTTCAAATCATGGCCATCATCCCAATCATGCAGGTTCACAGTTCTCATTCACTACTTCTCACTCTTTCACCCCTCATATCCAATCTGTTCCAATTCTTGTCAAATTTTTTTTTTCACATCTCTTGTATAAGGCCCCTTCTCTCCCCTAACATTGCCACTATTCTGGTGCAGAACCTCATTAGCTCACACCTGGACTATTGTAATAGCCTACTGGCTTGTCTCTGACCCAGTCCACTGTCCACTCAGCTATCAAAATGAACTTCCAAAAAAAGTTCAGCTATGACCACGCCACACCACCCCTCCCCAATGCAATGTTTATTGCTCCAGTTGCTTCCTATCACTGCCAGAATCAAATATAACATTCCGTTTTTGACTTTTAAAACCCTTCATAACCTGGCCCCTTCCTACTTTTCCAAAATTTCTTACACCTTGCTCCCCCACTCCCCTCCCCCAATATATTTCATGATCCAGTGACACTTGCCTCTTTGCTGTTCCTCAAAGAAAACCCTTCATCTTCCAACTCAAGGCATTTTCACTGGCATTCCATGCTTGGGATTATTTTCTTCTTTGTCACTGTCTTCTGGCTTCCTTCAAGCTTCAGTAAAAGCCCACCTTCTGCAAGAAGTCTATCTAGGTCCTCTTGAATGCTAAGTGTCCTTTCTCTGAGATTATGTCAAATGTATCCTGTGTATATCTTGTTTGTATATAGCTCCTTGTATATGGGCAAGGATTATTTTTGCCTTTCTAAGTATATTCTCAATGCCTAGCACTGGCCTGGCACATAGTAGTTGCTTAATAATGCTTGACCCATTTCTCATTTTCAGCATCATATCTTGTTTTAAATAGGTCAAGTAAAAGTTGTTTTAATTGCACACTTTATCTTTTTCTCATTTTAATTTTTACCCAGGTTTGCATTAATTTTGATCTTTGCTCTTAAAAGAAAAGATGGTCTAGCATTAACATGTGGATTGTAGACAACAGCTCCACTGTGTCAAAAGACAGGATCACGGATTTAGAGGTGGAAGGGGACTTGGAAAGCCATCTAATGCAATTACCTCAGTTTATATATTAGCAAACCAAGACTCAGATTATTGAAGACTAGTCCAAGATCATAGGGGAGTAAAGGGTGGATCAAGAATTCAACCACAGGTCCTCTGTTCCCCAATGGAGCACTCTCTCCATTGCAGGAATATTGATTCTCTAAAAGAAAAGATGGCAAAATTGACTCTCCTAATGCCTAGCGATAATTTCCCTAAAGAAAAATGCAAAATTGACTAATACAGAAATACATTTAATGTTATTGTACACATATAACCTATATCAGATTGCTTGCTGTCTTGGGGAGGGGGGAAACTAGAAATCTTATAAAAACAAATGTTGAAATCTATCTCTACACGTAACTGGAAAATAAAAAAATACTGTTATAAAAATAAAATAAAATAACTTAAAAAATTTTTAAAAGAAATAAAGCAAAATTGACTAAGTATCTTGTACTTCCCCGCCCCCCCCAAACAAAATTATGCAAGTGACCAACTCTCAAGCTTCTCACAGTATCTTGGCTGTAGCTGACATTCAGTAAATGTTTCTTTGATTTGAATCAATCCATGTGAGGGTTAAAATTTTACTTGATCTACTACAAAGTTCCAAATCTGATTTTCTCTGAAAGTACTGAAAGGTGCTACCAAACCAACAGTCTCGTCTTTAACTTTCCCCCTACTTTTTCATTTAATATCAATAGTATAATTTTCATTTAACAACGTTCTGCTTCTGCACTGGATTCCAACTGCTAAAAGACATTTCTACTGAAAAAAAATTTTTTTTGAGATGCAATTAGGAATAAGTGACTTGCCCAGGGTCATACAGCTAGTAAGTACCTGAGGATTGATTTGAATTCAGGTCCTCCTGACTCCAGGGCTGGTGATCTGTCTACTGTGCTACTAGCTGCCCCTACTGGAAAATTGTCTAAACAAGCATTACTAAATATTTCTGAATTTCTGATTTTATCAATTCTTTAATGCAGTTGGTCATGATATGTCTACAAAATTTACTTTACCTGATTAATTTAAAAGGATAAATCCACTGAAAAGGCTTGTTAGAGGAAAAAAAAGCAACTTTTTAAAAAAAAGTATTTTTAGGAGAGGCAACATGACCTGATGCAGTAGATAAGTACTGAATTTGGAGTTAAAAAGATCATCGTTCAAATCCTGCCTCTCATACTCATTAAGTGTGTGACTATGGGAAAGTTAAATTATCTCTCTAGGCCTGTTTCTTTGTGTGTAAAATGAGACTGGAGTACATGGCCTATAAGGTCTCACACTTGGCTCTAAATCTGTGAGATAATATTTTATGATATGTTGAAACCATAGGCTCATGATAGATGAGTTATGAGCAACACTACTGAAGTTTGTTCTGACTGATAAAATTACAGATCCTTGACATATAGGATAACTAATAGGAAAATGTTAAAATAGATTTGATTATACATTATGAGGAAAATAATTAAATATCCTTAAGGAATATGTAGAGTGGTAACTATAAAATAATAGTGATTTGTGATAGTCTATCATAGTTAGAAAGATAATGCAACTTTTGTTGAAATATGTACTTAAGGACCAAAACCAAAAGTTTGGGTCCAAGGATAAGACATTTCCAGGATCACAATATATAGCTGATATATCTCAATTTTTAAAATTTTAAATAGAAGTATAACAATTTGGGCTTTACTTTTCGGAGCTAAGGAAACGTCTTATAAAGATAGATACATATGTCCATGTGAGACAGGATTATAAGTTATGTTGTAAAATTATGATATTGAGCTAAAATCTACAGAGCAAACAGCACTCTGCACAGCTAAATCTGCAAACCAGTATTTTATTGCTTGCTTTCTGGATAAAAAAAGAATAAGCTTCTGTGATACATTTAGTATTTTTCACCTATCTAGTAAAACTTCATAGAGGGAAGCTGTTGCCATAATGTTGAAATGATTTTCCACATAATGGTATATAGTTCAGTATTTTTTTCATGGTTATGCTATTTATTGAATTACAGCTTAAAATGAAATGATGTGACCCTATTTTTAGAAATGAAAAAGGTCTCAAAATTCAAGGGTGCAATAATACTCTTATTCTTACCTGAGGGGATAGAATCAATTCCACAGTATAATTAGGAAAAGTCCATGCTCCAGTTGATATCATTGCCAGGATCAAGCACATATGGACAAAATATACCCTAGAAAGACTTCATAGAAAAATTTTCATGTGCTAGGCTTTCTATTAAAGCATGTTACTGTCAGACAGAAGGGGACAAACTGAAAATCGCAGGTTAAAAACAGACTTCTAAAAGTTTCCTCCAAGAAGAGGGTTATAGATTGATGTTTGAGGCAGTGTGACACAGGCAAAGAGCACTGGATTTAGGGTCTGAATACCTAAGTGGCTCTGCCTCTCTTTCTGTGGTCATTTTACCTCTCTGGACTGGTTTCCCCACCTATTAAATGAAGGCATTGAACTAGATGATTTCTAAGGTCCTTTCCAGCTCTAAATCATTGTTCTGATGACTTAGATTTGGACGCTGGCTTATTAAGCAAGTGGTGGGTAGTAATAAACTTTTCTAAGCCTGTTTCCTCATGGGCATAATCATCTCAAAAGGTTGAGATGAAAGTAAAGGGCTCTGTAAATTGTTGGATAAACTAAGCTAATGTAAGTTTTCTACTCATCCACACGATGGCTTGAGGACTTTGAGATAGCTAGAATTACAGAGCCTAAAATTTGAATGGGAAGTAGGCTCAAGAAGTAGAGAAGTCTCTCATGAGTCAACTTCTGGTGACAAATAATTCTGATGAGGCAGAAAAAAGGGAGCTGTCCAAAGACATCGATGTGGATTGACATGAACAAGTAAGATTTGAAAATGGGATGTAAAGAGGAACAGTAACAATACCAAAGATTGACACAATCTTTTAAGAGCAGAAAAGCTCACAATAAGCTGAGGCTGTCCAAGAATTCTAAGGACAAAGGAGTATATTAAAATAAGCTATGTTAGGATTAGGGGCACCTAGGTGGCACAGTGGGTAGAGTGCCAAGCATGGAGTCAGGAGGACTCATCTGAGTTCAAATCTGGCCGCAGACACATACTAGCTGTGTGACTCTGGACAAGTCACTTAATCTTGTTTGTCTCAGTTTCCTCATCTATAAAATGAGCTGGAGAAGGAAATGGAAAACCAATTCAGTATCTCTGCCAAGAAAACCCCAAATAGGGTCACAGAATCAGGCACGACCGAAATGGCTCAACAACAACAAAAATATTAGGCTTAAGAGGAAGATCAAACAGGAGTTAGAACTACTCAAGGTGTAGTAGATGAGATAATAACAGATGTTTTAGAGAAGTGAGAACTTTTCAACTCTTCTTGTATCTACCAATCAGACTGATGTCTAGGTTGGGAAATTTTCCTATTGATTAAAAATGGTTAGCAGGGAAGTTAAATTCTGGTGTGGGTTTTTTGTTTTTGTTTTTGTTTTTGTTTTTGTGAAGCAATTGGGGTTAAGTGACTTGCCGAGGGTCACACAGCTAGTAAGTGTCAAGGGTCTGAGGCTGGATCCGAACCCAGGTCCTCCTGAATCCAGGGCCGGTGCTCTATCCACTGTGCCGCCTAGCTGGCCTGGGAAGTTAAATTCAACGTGAGGATAGAGGTGCTAAGAGAATGCCAAGGTGCTCTCAATGATTTCATCACCAAGCATAGAAAAATTCCATCTGTCAGGTGTGATCACTGAAAAAAAGTGAGGGAGAATGGAAGAAATGGCATAGGAATGAAGACAAGCAAATGTTCTAATTTTCTTTTAAAGGCAAATGGTGGACTCTTCAAACAGTAAGTTGATAGAGTTACTTTAGGTTCCTGACAAGCTTTGAGAACATTTTTTTAAAGGTATGATTTATGAGCATTTAGAAAGGAAAGTAAAAGATCACACAAAAACCAGCATAGTTCATCAAGAACAGGTTATACCAGTCCAACCTCCTTTCATTTTTTTGACAGTTCATTAAACTGTTAAAAGTGTGGTCTGGTATTTCAGTGAAGCACTGATAATGAAAATCTCTTTCATTATCCTTGAGGTTAGATGCAGAAAGATGTAGGCTGGATCATAACATAGAGTTTGGTGGATTCCAAACTATTTGTATGACTGGACTGAAAGAGTAAGCCATTAATGGAGCAGCATAATTTGTAGTGAAGTCTAATGGTGCATCTCAAGGATTTGTTCTGGGCTCTGTGCTATTAATATTTCTTACTGATAACTTGATGTCACAGATGGCATATTTATCACATTTATAGATGATACAAACTTTGACAGAGCTGCTTTCCAAAAACACCTTGGCAGGCTAGGACTGTAGGCTGAATATAACAAAATTAAATTTAATTAGGATAAATAGACCTAACACTTGGGTTCAAAAGCTAACTGTTCAAGTAGAGGATGGGGAAGGGATAGCTACATAGCAGCTCATCTGGAAGAGACCTGGAGGTTTGAATAGAGTGAAATCTTGATATGAGTCAATAGTGTGTGATGGCTGCTAAAAAATCTAATTCAGACTCAGGCTACATTAATTTAGGCACAGTGTTCAGGAAACATGGGAAGTCATAGTCCCACTGTACTCTGCTCTAGTTAGGGCCATATCAAGTACTGTGTTCAATTTTGAGTACAGGCAGTTAAGTATCGAAGGAAGGATTTGAATTCAGATTCTCTGACTCCAAAGTCAATGTTCTTTACAATCTATCAATCATCTTTTTAGGAAGACATTGACAAACTGAAGTACAGTCAGGGAAAGATGACAAGGATGGTTGTTGTTGTCCTTCATTCTCGAAGAGAACCATGACAATGGGAGGTGATGGCATGATTTGCAGTGAATTGGATGTAAGTGAGGGAGGGCCATGCAAAGTCACCAGCCTCACTCTCTCCTCCAGAGACATCTGGGTCCAGTAGCAAGATGTACATCAGGATGACTGGAGATAGCCCTGGATGTATAAGGCAACTGGGGTTAAGTGACTTGCCCAGGGTCACACAGCTAATAATTGTCTGAGGTGAGGTTTGAACTCAGGTCGTCCTAACTTCAGGGCCAGTGCTCTCTCTCCACTGCACTACTTAGCTGCCCCATTAGATTAGGATTGGAGAGTAAGTTTTGTGAGGATTGCTTGAAGGAATGCCTGGAAAAGAGATTTAGGGGGTCGTGACAACTCTTTTCATGTATCTGAGGAGCTGTCACAGGGAAGAAGGATTAAACTTATTCTGTACTAACCCAGAGAGTAAAGTTAGGAAGAACAAGAGATTCTTACTCAGGTTTATGTTTGACCAAATGACATCTAAGATCCCTTACAAAGAGGACTCTGTGATTCTAATGGAAAAAAATCAGTTCTGTATAGGAAGCTGAGAGCTTCACAAATAGCCTTGAACTAAGGTTGGAATTAGAAGAAAGAAGAGCAAACTACTTCCCCTTACTAGGTCCCAGAATCAAATGAACAATGACATGGTTGGCTGGCTCTGGCTGACTCTTGGGGACAAAGCATTAGTAAAGGAGGAAGCAATGGTTATGAAGTAATTTCATTTCTGCTTCTACTTTCTCTCTCTCTCTCTCTCTTTTTTTTTTTTGGTGAGGCAACTGGGGTTAAGTGACTTTCCCAGGGTCACACAGCTAGTAAGTGTCAAGTATCTGAACTCAGGTTCTCTTGAATCCAGGGCCGGTGCTTTGTCCACTGCACCTCCTAGCTGCCCCTGTCTGCTTCTACTTTCAAGAAGCTATGCCAGGTCACAGCAAACCTGTAGAAAGTCAGCAGTGGAAGAGATTTATCTATCTCACCATCCATATATGCACTTGTCAGCTGCGAGTTTTAATTGTCACATTATGTTTCTTATGAATTGCAGAGGGGATGAAGTTACAAGAACTGAAATAGGCAAGGGAGAGAGAAATGAGTAATGGCATAAAGGAAGTAGAGACAAAAGAAGGAAAAGCATGAAGAAAGGAAACAAGGTAATTGGAAATGTAATGAAAGAAAGAAGATGGAAAGAGGGTATTGTTTAGAAGGAAAGGGGGAGAAGACATGGAAATATGGAAAATACCACATCTACGGCTGAAGGTTTCTAATCATATGTATTAATGAAATCACACTGAACAAATAAATGACTAATGTAGATGGCACCAGAAATTCATTCCTTATCCAAATACATGAAACAATTATGTTCTTGCCAGCTTTGAAACTGTGGACAGAATATGTATCAAAGTTGAAAAGTTCTAGATTTTATTTCCATTTCCACAATAAAATCAATGACGATGATCAAATCACTTCAGATGCACTTTGCTTTAAGAAAATGGGGCAGCTAGGTGGCACAGTGGATAGAGCACTGGCCCTGGAGTCAGGAGGACCTGAGTTCAAATCCGGCCTCAGACACTTAACACTTACTAGCTGTGTGACCCTGGGCAAGTCACTTAACCCCAACTGCCTCACTAAAAAATAAAAAAAAAAAAAGAAGAAAGAAGAAAATAAGATATGCACATTTTTTAAAAATCACAGTTGATAAATTGATACAGGGAAATCTTTAGATTTGGAATCAAAGGAGTTGGATTCAAATTCTTCCTCTGATACTTCTTGTATGACCTTGAACAAGTCACAACTTCCTGGGGCCTTAGTTTCCTTTCCTCATATATAAAATTAGGAAAATGGATTAGATGGTGGGGGGGGGGGATAAATGTTCATCCTTTACAAAAGAACTCATCACCCATTTTCTTTAAAAAACAAAACAAAAAACACCTGCCCTAATATAGTTAAAATATGATTTTATTACTAAAATTATTTGTGTTAATTTTCATGAACACATTTATCACACAGAGGTACAGCTATACTATTTTGTTTGTTTCCTAATCTATAAAATCCTTTAACTCTCAAATTGAAAGCATAACTATTTTTCTGTCATAAAGAAATGTTGTAATTTGAGTCATTTGGATGTATTAATACATTTGTTTGCCCCATCCTATAAGAACACTTCATAGTGATGTTAACCCATATTTCTCACAAACAATAACAATTAAGTTACTCTAATAGTAAACAATCCTAAAATAACATTGTACTTTAATCTTGGTACAACAATCTTCTTTTATAGTACCACAGTTTCATAGTTACAAATGTATCCTTCAAAGCCTGTAAACTAGTAGTAGGGAAATGTGCTGTGGCTGCTTGTCAGGACCACTGTTTTCAGTAGCTGCATTAGTCTCAGGTAGATTCCTTGATTTACATAACAGAAATCAAGTTGCCACTGCCAGCACCTATGTGAACAGGTTCCCAAGGGTGCTTGCTACTGTTATGGGTAACAGAGATCCCAACCACCAGCCAATATGATGGGCTCCTTAGGAACAGTGCGGGAGAGGTGGGGCAGCTGGGTGTTACAGTGGATAAAGCACCGGTTCTGGATTCAGGAAGACCTGAGTTCAAATCCGGCCTCAGACACTTGACACTAACTAGCTGTGTGACCTTGGGCAAGTCACTTAACACTCACTGCCCCACCAAAAAAAGGGGAGGGGGGGGCAGGGTGCATAGCCATATTATATTTGGGTGGTTTGAGTTATAATAATAAAGATGATTCCTGCCCCTTACCCTGCCCCCTGAAAAAAGAAAAATAAAAATGGCAACAAATAAGTATGACATGTGCTTTTGGGGATTTTTGATTTTTAAATCATGATGATGAATTTCTGCTACTCCATCCATACTCCTTTCCTGGTTCTCCTTGAGACCAAGCGTATACAATGTGGAAGACCTGGGTTCAAGTCCCTCTTGTAACACATATATATTGGCTGGGTGACCTGTGGAAAGTCACTTAAACTCTCAGTGCTCTAGACAACTAAGATTAAAATTTGCAGAGAAGGAGCTGCCTTATATTGATCAAGGAAATTTCCTTACCTGTGAGTTTCCTGTACCAATGAAATTACAGGTGAGTCCCCTAAACTCAGCCCATTTAGACAACAGGCAGAATGACTTGGATGATCCTTCAGCAAGACAATCTGAAAATATAGTATGTAATTCTATGCAACTCAAAGGCAAGGTAATGATCTCTTACTTTCTTTTTAATTCCTCGATGCACTCAACAGCTAACAAGTATAAAGTAAATGTTGTTGACAGGGTCTTATATATCCTACTATCATTTTTTTAAGGTAGCAGTGATTTTAAGGAATATTTCAGTAGATCTCACTAAGGAATACTTCAGTGGATCTCACTGAGTTGGGTACTACTTCCTGTGGCACATCTCACAACTCATCCATGCCTTCTTTTATATCTTAGAGGGCTCTTGTTCATGCCCAACCATAAATCTTCCCTAAGGGAACTCAAGTGTTCCAGAGTTTCTTCCAGGTTTCATAAGACTATGTGCATATCCACGACATTGAAGCTGTTGATTTGTTAGCCCTAGCTCTTGCTACACGACCAGGTTCTTTTCAGGTTATAATGCTTCTTTGATAGTAACTTTTATGCCTTTTCTTTTGTACAATTTTTCTATTCCTTGGGCAACAAATAGAAAAAATTTTAAGAATCTGAATTAAATGAGGGTACTTTACCCCATCCCTACTTCCATTTTTTGGCAGTAATGATAACAGCAAGGAAATGGAGAGTCAGCTATACAAATGGTAATTTCTTTCACCTTTTGTAAACAGTATCAGAAAGGGTATTTGATAGTTGTCCAGCCATCGACAAGATGGGTAATATAACAGTGAATATATCCTGTGTAGTCTGCTTCTTGAAAAATATCCAATGCCAAAAAGAAAAAAAAAATCTCTAAACAAACTATTAAGAAAAAAGTTGATAAATGGCCATTTGAAAGTTCAAAAATTGTGCTTAATACATGAATTACAGAGATCATTTAGTGATATTTCCCCATAAAAACACAATCATAAATTCATAAATTGTTAGATTAATTCATAGATCGTTGTTTAACCCAACCCTCCTCATTTTAAAAATGAAGACTCAATATCAGGGCTTTTATACAGTGGGAAATTTTGGCATCTTATTTTTGGCAGCCCCAGCAAGGCAGTCCTCTTTAAGAAATTTTGGTTTTCTTGGAAGGAATTAATACTCAAGTGTTAGTAGCTTAATGCATTAACCCCTCTTGATGTTCTGTGCATTTTAAGAGAGTGCTTAGAAGAAGGGATATTTAGTAATCAATTCATGCACCCTTAAAATTTACTACATGGGCAACTGGGTTTTTGCAACATGTTCCTACAAAGTCTGGTAGATTACTAGTTTATAAATAAAATTCACAGGTTGCACATTTTAACTTTCATTAGCTAAATGCTCACGATAGTTAATATGCCAGTCAGTTCATTTTGAAACTCTTTTTCAAAATGAGTTACTTTCAGCATGATGACATCCAAATATGTATTTTGACTATTTATACTTCTTACCCGGAAGTTGCCAAAATATAATTAACACAATATACTGATCTCTTACTCTTAATCTGACAATACCTGAAGACAAAACGAAGTAAGTAAATTCAGCTTAAATAATTCTCCTTTAACTTTCAAGGAAAAATGTGACATATTAGAACTTAAGAAAGAAATGTATTACACAAATTTAAAGGGAAAATTTAAAAGTTCAATCATTTGTTTTAAAAAATTATTTTGAAACATTTCTATCTACCCCTACACCCTCTCCATTTTCCTAGTTATAAGAAAATGATAATGTGCAAAGTTTTAGAATTACACAATTAATAACAGCCCCAAATTTCGATACATTCTACCAGGTGAGTCAAAAATTCACTCAGCTGAGTCAAAAATGTATAAAATCTATTAAAATTAGATATTTTTCAGCACACTAATGCCATTTGTATTTCTTACAAATAATCACTTCCTTAAACATTATTATCCATTCTAATCAATGAAAATTTTAAGTAAGAAACACTATATTACCATAATCTATGAAATAAAAAGTATATTCAGCTAGGACAGAAATAATTTTTTAAAAAAGAAACAAGTAAAAGTACTTAGTACTTTCTCTAATACTTAGGTTTAGGAAAGTAAAACAAAAGAGCATTTTACTCCACGACAGAAAGTTTACTGTACTTCTAAATGCAAGACTGTCTCCAAAAATACACTTCTCCTTGTTTTATAATACACACACATTTTCTACTTCAAGTTCAGCACAAGAATTTCCCTCACTGAAAAGATGTACAAAATGAAACAGTGAAGATAACCGAAATGAATAAAATCTGGTATTGCTGAAATTTTGGGCTATTTTAAAATCAACCTGCTTAGATCATAATTCAGACAGTGACAAATGTCATTAGTGGAGAGTGAGGGTAAGCATCAGTAGAAACAACTTTTTAAAATCCAGAAGGAAAATACAAAAGTTAATAAAGCAAATTGGCAAGAGATAATAAAGAAATGAGGTATGGAGTCATAATGCTACAATATCTCAATGTATTAATTTATACATCAAACACTTCAAAATTTTAAATCAGCAAATCACTGACTATTTGCCACTGTCTGCATATGACCTCTCTAGTCAGATGTTTAATCACTATCATAAATACATTCAAAATAAGCACAAAGCTAATTGCATGATCATGTGATGAGCATATCTGCTGATCAATAAAGTAAAATAAATAAAAATGTAAGCATACAATGTTGTATTCACAATAAATACATATTCTCAAGCATTTGGCATTATTAATCTTTTTAAAAATTTAAATAATAAATGCAACTATTTTATACAGAACTGTACCATTTATTGTATACACAAGTATATCATCTCCCTTTGTTTACAAAGGCTGGTTACAGACAATATGGAATGTTACAGTACCATCTTGCATAAAATTTTAGTACAATTTTGTACTTGAAAAAGGGTGCAAAACACCAGCCTAATAAAGGACTGAATTGAAATACTTCTTTAAAATTACATCATTAACACATACACCACAAACTGTACATAAGTCCACTTTTCAGTCACCACTTCTATATACTGTAGCAGGCACATTAGATTATAAATGATCCCACCCATTCAGTTGAAATTATTAAAGGCTTGCACTGCTACTCATTCTGGAACTTTTTTGAGGTGTAAGCTTGTAGTATACATAAATCACCAAGCTCTCGTTAGTACAATTAAAAGGAAGCCAACAACAGCTGCCAAGTTATTATTTGCAAGAGACGTCCTTCTCACAGAAGCAAAAGTGAGTCCTCACTCAGAAGCAAACATTCTTTTTTTTTTTTTGGAGGGGATATTTTCCTTCAAATAGAAATACGTGGTCAAGACTCTCCATTTTGTACCTTGGATGCTGGTGGATGCATGAAGTCCTTAAAGGGAACTAATGCCTCTTTAAGTGCTGAGCAGATTTCTGGAGACGAGCAGGTTATGCATTCTACTAAAGTTGGGTATAAGGCAATTACTTGTGCCCAGGTATTGCCATCAACTGTAAAGCAAATGACATGAAATTTCTTTAAAAACTGGATCTTTCAATTCAACAAGAATTTATTGCCAATGTACAAAGTATTGTGAAAAGGACTAGGGATACGAGACAAAAACAAAATCTCTGCAGTTAAGGAGCTTACATTCTACTGGGAGGAAACATTATACACAGAAATAATATACAGAATAATTGGGAGTTTCATAGGAAAAGGGAAGCACAGACAACTGGGAATTCAAAAAAGGCCTAGTATAGGAAAGTAGTCTCAGAGCTGAGGCTTGAAGGGAGAGCACAGGTGAGGAAGGAGAACATGCAGGTGGGAGATGGAATGTCATCCACAGGAAACATCCAGTAGGCTGGTTCATTTGGAAATGGTTGTGCGGGAGGTGGGGGTCAGTAGGAATACTGTCCAAGAAGCCTAGAAAGGTGGGCTGAAGTCAGATTGTGAAAAACTTCAGATACCAAACAAGAGTTTGTATTTTATCCATGGGGACAATAGAGAGCCATGGAAGTTTCTTGAATAAATGACATGACAAGAAATGCTGAAACAATATATAAAGCTTCCACTATATCATTCACAAAAATGATCTTATGCTGGTGCCTTTCTGAATCTTTGGAAAGATTTTCTATGATAATGTTACAGTTGCATAATGTTTTACAATGTTCAAAGCTCTTTTTACTTGTCATCCTCAAAACAATCCCATAAGGTCAACCTGGAAGACCTAACACTTGCCATTTTAAAAATGGAAAATCAGAGCCTCATGGAGATGAAGTGAATTGTTCTAGTAGATGAGGGCCTGGACTCCATTAAAGTCTTTTTACTTTAATTCCAGCATTCCTTCCATTGTACCACGTTACTTTCAATTTCACATAGTAAAGTCATCAATACCCAATATTTTAACCATTTCATTGAATAGCAAAAGTAGCAGTATTATGTTTTAAAGACTCTGGAATCTAAAATATTAAAAATAATTCAAACCACCTCAAAATTATAGGTTCAAAATCACTATCAAAATATACTTATTTAAATAAAAAATTTTAAAATAAAGTATATATTTCAGTAAAAAATATTAAATAAAAGATTTTAAACAACTAGATTTCTTTTCAGATACTATTTGTAAAAACATACATATATACCTTTAAATTACTTGCTCTAATTTTGTTTTTGGCATCAGATAATAATTCTAAAGGATTACAAGGATGTTTGTTCTTTTTTGTACTATTTGCTACAGTTTCATATTTTTCATTTTTGTCTTCCCAACCAGATTATAAATCTAATCTCTCCTACTGCACTGAACACATAGTAATTATTCAATAAATACTTGATTTTACAAACAAAGCTCACCTAGAATCCCGGACAATCAGTTTCTCTGACCAGTTTTCAATTTATTCACTTACTTGTTCAACATGCATTTATTAAGTGCTTACTATTTGTCAGAGGCTGTGTTAGGTACTGGGAACACAAAGACAAAAACAAGCTATGGTGGCTCCTTCCTCCTTCTGGGATTCAGGGAACAAGTATTCAAAGTTACTCAAAATTCCCTAAACGACTTTCTACTGCTGCTTGCCCTTGGTTTTCCTGCCCTGGATGGGCCTTTTGTGCCTGGCCCAAGGTCCGCATCTTCACTCTGCCTTGAAAACCTTCTTTTGTGGACGATCAGAACATGCCCTGGGCAGTTCTCCTAGCTTCTGTCTGAGAGAACGCCCTGAGTTCTCTTCTGTTTAGGCAAACAATTCTCAGGTTTACCACTCCTAAGTCACTGCTCTCAAAGTTTCTTCTTGCTTTTTCTAAATTTAGTAGCTGAGTTCTCCTTCTTTCAGTTTTCTCTTCCTCTCCCATTTCATTTCTTCAGACTTGTCTGAGGGACACAGAGAGAGAGAGAGAGCATGCTGGGGTTACAGCCCAAAAGCATATGGCTTGGAATATTCTACTGCCCAGAGGCTTCTGGGCTTGGAGTAAGGATTTCCTGAATTCAAATTTGGTCTCAGACTATTGTTGTGACCTGGGGCAAGTCACTTACCCTGTCTGCCTCAGTTTCCTCAGTTGTAAAGTGGGTATTATAATAACACCACCTACCCTCCCGGTGGAGTTACTGTGAGGATAAAATGAGACAATAATTGTAAAGCACTTAGCACAGTCTGATACAGAGTAGTAAATACTTATTCCTTCCACTTTCCCTCCACTTTTAGCTGAGTGCTCTATGCTAACACGTGGCACAGCAGAGGACATAAAATACATACTGAATGAATGAGTAGTATCATCCTTTATATCTTCCAACCACACTTTCTGCCCATTGTCTCTCTTCTCAGTACCAAACATCAGCATTTCTAAAATTCAGTCATGCTCCTATTACTCTAGCCTAGCCTTATAAGCCTGCTAAAAACCACATATACTTTAAGGTTTTGCTCCTTTGGCCAAAACTTGACCTCAAGACCCCAGAGAGGTATTAAAATCATGCTTGATATTTAATTAACCTGGGGGATGAACTGATGCAGCTTCTTGGTGGCCTAAGGACAAACGCCAGCCCCTGCAGAGTCAGTTGCAACTCCCTCAGGCTAGACACCCTTTTCTAATAGTTGAGCCAATCCAACTGAATGAGTGCTGTATCTTTTCCATGCTATGGCTAAACCAACTTCTTCTTGTTAACTGTTGGATGGTCTATGACTCCCATTTTATTATAATCCCAAACCTGAGCCACCACACTAACTTTCCTCAGGCCTGGTCCATAATGCCAGTCTATTTTTGTTCATTAACAGATACTTCAGAAAAGAGCAGGAAAAGGCTTTGATGCCTACCAGTAGTGACCGTTGAGCCCTTTAATTTTTGGTTGAGGTGTGCGAGGATGCCAGGAGAGGAATTCAGACTTAAAAAACTCCAATAAACTATACAAATATCCAAATCAACAAATTTCTTCTTAAAAATTATTTTTATTCATTTTGAATTTAAATACATAAAGACAAAAAAGGGAACATTTCCATGTACACAGCACAACATACAAAGAGGATTCAATATAAAATCATGAATTTCCATTTCACACTGCTTAGTTTGTTTAATAAGTACTGTGCATCGTTTTCAAAGCTACTCTGCTTTTCTGTGCTTTCTCATAATTTTCTTTGGTTCTCTGCTGTGCACTTTTGATTTATTTTCCCCTCCCTCTTCCCCTTACCCTAGAGAAGGTTACCAGTAAACACAAATGTGTGTACATACATACATTTAAAACCATACTATACATACTTCTATTTGTCAGTTCTTTATCTGAAAGGTAGATAACATCTTCCTTCATAAGACCTTTGTAGCTTATTTGAATATTTATTATACATAAAATGACAATCATTCAAAGTGATGCTGTTACTGTGTATAATGTTCTTTGGGTTCTGCTCATTTCACTCTTCATTATTTTATGTACTCTTTCCATGTTTTTCTAAAATCAACTCATCATTTCAACAAACATGAAGTCCTGGTATGAACAAGGACTACGTTAGGTTTTAGATGTACAAAGACAAAAATGAAAATAGTCCCTATGTTCAAGGGCTTACACTTGGATGTTGTTCTTGGTAAATTTGATCACAAAATGACAATTTGTTTTCAGAAAATTAAATATCTGCTAAGTGCCCACTACAATCTTAGCATTATTCTTCAAGCTATGGGAAACAAGACCTCAAAAGGTTTGCCATTTGGTTGGGGATATGATACTAAAACGCATAAATACGAGACTTACAAGGGGCAGAGCCAAAATGGCAGAGTAAAGAAAGTGCTCAGCTGAGCTCTCCCAATTTTCTCCTCCGAACAACTTTAAAATACCACCTAAAAAAGGTCAGAGTGAGACATTTTTCCAGCCTAAATCAACAAATGAGGTTGAAAAAGAGATTTGTGACAAGGAGGAGGCTGGTCTAGAGCCCATGTGGATGAAACGCCAGTGGTATCACCAGGTGGTAGAGGAAGAAGCAGCAGCAGCTTCAGGAGTTCTCAATCTGGAGATGGTGAAGGGGCCTGGAAATCTGTCTGAAAGAGATCACAGGGGACCCCTGTGTAGACACTCTTTGGCAATTCCATTGTCTATACACTCTTTTGGGTCATAGCTCTTCTGTGAAGAGGGAGTGAAAGCTCTGAGGGGCAGTATCACTTCTAGCCCAAAGAGATTAGAGACCCTGAGGAACATTATTGTTTCTGGTCCCAAGTGAACAGGGGCTCAGAGGAGCAGTATCTCTTGAAATCTCAAGGGATCAAAGGCCCTTCCTGAATAAGAACCAGAGTGGAAACCAAGAGAGCCAATTACCACACATTTCTGCAGATCATACCACCTTGGAAGAAATAAAAACTTCCAAACCCCAAGAACTACCTCTGAAAAGAATAGTGCAAAAAAGCCTGATGGTTCAGACAGTTTCTCCTCTCCCCAACAGAAACAGAGCCCAACATTAACATAAAGTTCCAAATCTAAAAATAGGGTAGAAAAATGAGCAAACAATAAAAAGAGCATCTGACCATAAAAAAGCTACTAGGGTGACTGGGAAGATCAAGACATTCAGAAGAAAATGAAATCAAAATAGTGCAAGCAAAGCCTCAAAGAAAAAAGGAAGCCCAACAAGAATTCCTGTAAAATTAAAAAAATTATTTTCAAAATCAATAACAAGGGAAGAGGAAAAATTAGGTAAAGAAATGGAAGCAAAGGAAGAAAATTATGAAAAGACAATTAACAGCTTAGAAAAATAGGCACAAAAAGTACTAAAGAAAACAATAGCTTAAAAAACAACTGGCCAAATAGAAAAAGGTACAAAAACTCACTAAAAAAATAATTCCTTAGAAATTAGAATTGGGCAAGAGGAAGCTAATGACTCTATGAGACATCAAGAAATGATAAAACAAAGTCAAAAGAATGCAAAAAAGAAGAAAATGAGAACTATCTCATTGGAAAAACCATCTAATTTAGAAAACAGATCAAGGAGAGACAATTTAATAATTATTGGATTACCTGGAAGCCATGATCAAAAAGAGTCTAGACGTGGTAAAAAAAATTGTGAAGGAAAACTGCCTTGATATCCAAGAACCAGAGAGCAAAACAGAAACTGAAAGAATAAATTGATCACCTCCTGAAAGAGATCCCCAAATGAAAACTCTCAGGAATATTTTAGCCAAATTACAGAGTCCCCATGTCAAGGAAAAAATATTGCAAGCAACCATAAAGAAACCATTCAAATAGCTTGAAGCCACAGTCAGGATCACACAAGATGTTAAATGATCAGAAGGCTTGGACTATTATATTCTGGAAAGTAAAAGAGCTGGGATTACAACTAAGAATAACCTACCCAGCAGAACTGAATGTGATCTTTTAATGGATATTTAATAAAATGGAGGCCTTTCAAGCATTCCTGATGAAAAGACCAGAGGTGAATAGAAAATACGACTTACAAATACAAGACCAGAGAGAAGCATAGAAAGGGAAATAGGAAAGGGAAATCATAAGGGACTTAATAAAGTTAAATTGTATACTGTCCTACATGGGAAGATGATACTTCTAACTCATAAGAACTTTCTCATTATTAGGACAGTTAGAAGGAATTTTCATGCTCCTATAATTTACTTATTATATCACCCTTTATATCTAAATCATGTACCCATTTTGACCTTATCTTGGTATGTGATGTGAGATGTTGGTCTATTCCTAGTTTCTGCCAGATTGCATTTCAGTTTTTCCAGCAATTTTAGTCAACTGTTGAGATTTTACCTGAAAAGGCTGGGTCTTTGGATTTATCAATCATTAGATTAGTATGGTCATTTACTACTGTGTACTGGGTACCTAATCCATTCCACTGATCCACCACTCTATTTCTTAGCCAGTCTCAGAGAGTTTGGATGATTACTTCCTTGTAATATAATCTGAAATCTAGAACTGCTCAACTGCCCTCCTTCACATTTTTTCCCCAGATTCCCTAGATAATTCTTGACCTTTTGTTCTTCCAGATGAATTCTGTTATTATTTTTTCTGGCTCTGTAAAATAATTCTTTGATAGTTTGACTGGCATGGCACTGAATTAACTTAAAGTAAATTAATTTATGTAGAATTGTCATTTTTATTATCTTGGCTTGGCCTACACACAAACAATCAATATTTCTCAGATTAATAAAATGAAGGGCTTTCAAGCATTCCTGATGAAAAGACCAGAGGTGAACAGAAAATTTTATTTTCAAATACAAGACTCAAGAGAAGCATAAAAAGGATTCATGAAAGAGAAATCATAAGGGACTTAATATGGCTAAACCTTTCTATATGGGAGGATCCAAAGCTATCTTCTAAGAATGTTACCATTATTAGGGCAGTTAGATGAATTCTACATAAAAAGAAGGTATGAGAATTGAGTTATGTTGGGATATATTTTAAAAAATGGATAAGGGGGCAGCTAGGTGGTGCAGTGGATAGAGGTCCTCGATTGAGGAGGACCTGAGTTCAAATCCAACCTCAGACACTTGACACATACAAGCTGTGTGACCCTGGGCAAGTCACTTAACCCCCATTGCCCCCCCCACACAAAAAAATGGATAGACAAGAAACAGGGATGCCCTGGGAGAAGAGGGAAGGGAAAGGAAGAATGTGAAAAATTATCTCACATGAAAGAGGCACACAAGGAAGAACTGTTATAGGAGGGGGAAATGGTGTGTATGTGAAGGGGCAAGCAATGCTTGAACCTCACTCACAAGTGAATTGATTAAAAGAGGAAAAAACATACACACACAAATGGTAATAGAATCTATCTTACCAATAGGTGGTAGGAGGGGAAGGAAATGAGATGGGGAGGGAAGGGGTGATGAAAGGGAGGGCAGATAAAAGAAAGTCAGAAGCAAAACAGAGGAGAAGAGGGACAGGATAAAAAGAGAAGGATAAACAGAAGAAAACTTGATTGTGTTGAACTCACCCACAAAATGAAAGGGAATAGCAAAATGGATTAGAAACCACAATCCAACAATATGTTGAAAAAGAGACACATATATAGACTTAAAATAAAGGGATGGAGCAGAATGTATTATATTATACATCAGCTGAAGGAAAAATGGCAGGGGTAGCAATAATGATGTCAGACAAAGCAAAAGCAAAAATAAATCTAATTAAATGGGATAAACAGGGAAAACTGTATCTTGCTAAAAGGCACCAAAGGCAGTGAAATAACATCAATACTAAACATATATGCACGAAATAGCATAACATCCAAATTCTTAAAGAAAAAGTTAAAAATATTAAAGAAGGAAATAGTAAAACTATATTGGTGGATCTCAACCCATTTCTATCAGAGCTGGATAAATTGAACCATAAAATAAATAAGAAAGAAGTCAAGGAGATGAATAGAATCTTAGAAAAGTTAAGTTATGGTAGACTTCTGGAGAAAACTGAAAGGGAAAAGAAAGTATACCTTTTTCTCAGCTGTACATGGTACCTTCACAAAAGCTGACCATATATTAGGGCATAAATACTTCACAGGCAAATGCAGAAATATTAAACACACCCTTTTCAGACCATAATGCAATAAAAATTAAACTTAATAAAGAGCCACTGAAGCCTAGATTAAAAGTTAATTGGAGGGGGCAGCTAGGTGGCACAGTGGATAGAGCACCGGCCCTGGAGTCAGGAGTACCTGGGTTCAAATCCAGCCTCAGACACTTAACACTTACTAGCTGTGTTAATGCATTTAACTGTACTATAAGCTAGTTGATATTTCTGTATCTCTCCCACCAGAATAACGTATGGGACTTTTGTCAAAAGTATTACTAAAACTGAAGTACTACATCATTCCTCTGACCCATAATTTTAATAACCATTTTAAAAAAGGAAAACATTTTTCTGGTATGACTATAATTATATAATTGTTTTTGAGGAGTTATTTCCACCAGCCAAATTTTGTACCACTTTTTCCATTTGTCCAATTCTGTTTTTTAAGGTGATACTTTTTTCAGTATTATTTTGTATTTGTTTTATCAAGCTGTTAATTATCTTTTTTTTTTGGTGGGGCAACGAGGGTTAAGTGACTTGCCCACGGTCACACAGCTAGTGTCAAGTGTCTGAGCCGAGATTCAAACTCAGGTCCTCCTGAATCTAGGGCCAGTGCTTTATCCACTGCGTCACCTAGCTGCCTACATTGTCTTTTCACAATTTTCTTGCATAGCTTATTTCTTTCCCCAATTTTTCTTCTACCACCCTTACCGGATTTTTAAAATTATTTTTTAGCTCTTCCAGGAATTCTTGTGGGCTTCTACTAAATTAATTTTTTTCTCTGAGGCTTTGCTTGTAGCTCTTTTGACATTGTCTTCTGAGTTTGTCTTGAGCTTCCCTGTCACTATAGCACCTTTTTATGGTGAGATGGGGGGGGGGGGGGCGGTGTTTCACATTTGCTCATTGTTACAAGCTATTTCTTGACTTTTAACTTTATGTTAAAGTTGGTTTCTCTTCCTGGAGTGGGGATTGGGGGGGAGGGGAACTGTCCCAAACTTTAGGCTTTTTAGCACTTCTATTTTTTCAGAGCTAGTTCTAGGTGTTTGGCATTTTCAGTGCCTCCTAACTGGTGTGTTGCCAGGAGAGGTGTGGTAACTGCTCCTTTGCAAATAGAAATGCTTCTTAGAGCCCTTTCTCTGTGGAGATTGCAAGAGTTACTGCTCTTGAAGACAACAAGTGCTCCATTCTGGCCTGGAACTGTCACCTATTATTCTAATAGTAAATATTTTCTAAAAGACTGCCACAAAAATAACTAAAGCTTATATACCAACATCAGTTGCTGAGGATAAAGAAATTCTAAGAAGAACTTGGTAACGCTACAAATTAAATCAATGTACATGGGGGCAGCTAGGTGGCACAGTGGATAGAGCACCGGCCCTGGAGCCAGGAGGACCTGAGTTCAAATCCGGCCTCAGACACTTAACACTTACTAGCTGTGTGACCCTAGGCAAGTCACTTAACCCCAAATGCCTCACCCCCCCCCAATCAATGTATACTCTGATATCTGGGAAGTTCAGTGCACAAATATGGAAAGGCAGGAATGGGTAGAAATATATATGAGGCATGGTTCAGGATGAAGTAATGAGAGAGGCCAAAGACTTTTAGATTAAAGAGTATCGAGGTTTTAAATAATGAAAACTTCTTCAAGAAAAAAATGGAACAGGTATTTTAACAGATTTGTTATTGACATGAGCAGTATTCTTGAATTAGCTGTATGTGCAGCCCTGTCAAAGATTAGAACAAATAAAAAGCAAGAAGAAAAAATGAGAAAAAGATACAACATAAAACAATTCTAAATTAAGCAAGAAAATGACAAGCAAAAATGGGATATGAACAACAAAAGTGACATCAACACTAATCATAATAATGTTCTAAAGAAGTTTAACCAATATAAATTAGTTATGAGAGGGAAACCAAAGGAGTTCAGAAATCATGTTATTTGGGAAACATTTGATTTACATGCCAAACAGAGAGAGAAGGTTGCTGTGGGCAAAACCGATTTTCAATAAATAAATGGTATCAAAGACTAAGGATAGAAAGTCTTCAAGGGAAGACATCCATAGTACCAATAGCTATGTGAAAAAAATCCTCCATGACACCAATAATTAAGAATATCACAAATGATAGAAATTCAGGTTCCATTTCACACCCATCAGGCTGGCAAAGATGACCAAAACAATAAAATGTTGGAAGGAGTGTGATAAAAGCCACATAATGCATTGTTAGGGAAGCTGTGGATTGGTCCAGCCAATTTGGAAAGCAATTTGGAATTTGGCCCCCAATGTTATTCAACTACACATATTCTTTCTTTCTTTCTTTTCTTTTTTTTTTTTTTGATAAGAAACATTTCTGGGGCAGCCCTGGAGTCAGGAGGACTTGAGTTTAAATCTGGCCTCAGACACTTAACATTTACTAGCTGTATGACCCTAGGCAAGTCACTTAACCCCAACTGCCTCAGGAAGGACAGACGGACGGACGGAAGGAAGGAAGGAAGATTTCTATTTAAAGTTTTGAATTCCAAATTCTATCCCTCCTTCCCTCCCCCTTCTCTGAGGGAGGGAACTTGAAATGAAAGGGAACTGACTCGAGGAATGACTCAACAAAACATGAATATATTAGAATATAATTATGCCATAAAAAATGACATAAAGGATAATGGCAGAGAAATTTGGGAAGTCCTGTATAAACTGAAAAGGAGTCAACTGACTAAAAACAGAACAAGTTAACAACATTGCAAGAATGGACAACTTTGACTTAAAAACTATCATAATAACCAACTACAATTCCATATAATCCCATAATGTGCAAAAGAGGCAAACAGACTATGCAAAATGAGATGTAAATTTTTTAAGGTACACTTTATTGGAATCACTAATTTGATTGTGTTCAACCTTTACTTAGAAAGTGCCTATAATGTGCCAGGCACTGGCTAGATGCTATGGATACAAAACAAAAATGAAAAGTTTGTGCTCTTTTAGGACCTTGTGTGTATGTATGTGTATGTGTATGTGTATGTGTATGTGTATGTGTATATATATACACATACACATATATATTTCCAACTACATGTAAAAACAATTTTTAACATTCATTTAAAAAAATTGAGTCCCAAATTCTCTTTGCCCCCCCCCCCCCGCATTGAGACAGCAAGCAATTTGATATAGGTTACACATGTGCAGTCATGTGAAACATTTCTACATTAGGCATGTTGTTTTCCCCCTCAAAAAAAACCCCTAAAAATACACTTTGAACTGCAGACTATCAGTTTTTTTCTCTGGAGGTGGATGACATTTTTCATCTTAAGTCCTTTGGAATTACCTTCAATCATTGTATTGCTGAGAATAGTTGTCGCAGTTGATCATCATACAATATTGCTGTTAGTATGTACAATATTCTCCTGGTTCTACTCATTTCACTTTGCATCAGTTCACACAAGTCTTGACAAGTTTTTCTGAAAGCATCTTGCTCATTATTTCTTATACCACAATAGTATTCCAACATAGCATATACTACAACTTGTTTAGCCATTTCCCAACTAATGAGCATCCTCCTGATTTCCAGTTCTTTGCCAACACAAAAAGAGTTTCTATATTTTTGTATACATAGGCCCTTTCCTTTTTAAAATCTCTTTGGGATACAGACCTAATAGTGTTACTGCTGGTTCAAAAAGCATGTAGTTTTATAGACCTTTGGAACATTCCAAACTGCTCTACAGCATGGTTAGATCAGTTCACAACTCTACCAATAGTGCATTAGTGTCCTGGTTTTCTCATATCCCCTCCAACATTTGTCATTTTCTTTTTCTGTCATATTAGCTAATTTGATAGGTATGAAATAGTACCCTGGAGTTGTTTTGTTTTCCTAATCAAAACTGATTTTCATATGACTATAAACAGCTTTGATGTCTTTATCTGAAAACTACTTGTTCATATCCTTTGACCATTTACAAATTGGGGAGTCACCTTTATTCTTTTTTGTTTGTTTTTGTTTTTTTTGAGAGGCAATAGGGGTTAAGTGACTTGCCCAGGGTCATACAGTTACTTACGTGTCTGAGGCCAGATTTGAACTCAGGTACTCCTGAATCCAGGGCCAGCACTTGATCCACTGCGTCACCTAGTAACTTTATTTTTATAAATTTGACTCAGTTCTCTAAATATTTGAGAAATGAGGCCTTTATCAGAGAAATTTTGTTTTTTGGGTGAATTCATCCCATTTTCATTCACAGTTATAATTACTGTGTATTTCCCTCTATCCTCTCTCTCTCTCATTTCACCCTGTTCCTCCTCAAAAGTGCTTTGCTTTTGACTACTAAATCCTTCAACCGTACCACCTTTCTTTCAGCCTACCCCCCTCCCCAACCTTCTTTTATCAACCTCCTCTCCTACTTTCCTGTAGGGTAAAGTAGATTTCTATAACCAACTTGGTATGTATATTATTCCCTCTCTGAGTCAATTCTTATGACCCTCTGCAAATCTTCCCCTCCAATATAAAAGCTCTTTTGTGCCTCTTACGTGAGATAATTTATGTCATTCTGCCTCTCCTTTCCCTCTTTTCCCAGTGTATCCCTGTGTCTTTAATTTTTTTGTTGTTGTATATCTCCTTCTGCCATAATAACAATAAAGTTCTTACAAGTTACAAGTATCATCTTCCCATATAGAAGTATAAACAGTTTAACTTTATTGAACCCCTTATGATTTCTCTTCCCTGTTTACTGTGTTATGTTTCTCTTGAGTCTTGTACTTGAAAGTTAAATTTTCTATTCAGCTCTGGTTTTTTTTTATCAGGAATGCTTCAAAGTACTCTATTTCTTTAAATATCTATCAGATTATACTAAAGTTTGCTGGGTAGGTTATTCTTGGTTATAATCCTAGCTCTTTTGCCCTTTGGAATATCATAGTTCAAGCCCTCAGATCCTTTAATGTGGCAGCTACCAAATCTTGTGTGATTCTAACTGTGGCTCTCTAAGATTTGAATTGTTTCTTTCTGGCTGCTTGCATTATTTTTCCTTTTCCAGGGAAATTTATAATTTGGCTATAATATTCTTGGGAGTTCTCATTTAGGGAATCTCTTTCAGGAGGGGACTGATGTATTTGTTTAATTCCTGTTTTACCCTATGATTCTGGGCGATGAGGCCAGTTTTCCTTGCTAATTTTTTTTTGGGGGGGGGGGTGAGGCAGTTGGGGTTAAGTGACTTGGCCAGAGTCACACAGCTATTAAAGTGTTAAGTGTCTGAGGCTGGATTTGAACTCAGGTCCTCTTGAATCCAGGGCCGGTGCTCTATCCACTGCGCCACCTAGCTGCCCCTCCTTGATAATTTCTTGAAAGATGAGTTATAGGTTTTGTCTTTTTTTTTTTTTAAAATCAGGGTTTTCAGGTGGTCCCATAATTCTTAAATTATCTCTCCTTGATCTATTTTATGTCAGTTGTATTTCCAATGAGATATTTTGCATTTTTTTCTATTTTTTCATTCTTATGACTTTGTTTTGTTTCTTGATAGCTCATAGAGTCATCAGCTTCCTCTTGCCCAATCCTAATTTTTAAGGAATTATTTTCTTCAGTCAGCTTTTGTATCTCCTTTTCCATTTTTGCCAATTCTACTTTTTAAGGCATTCTTTCTTCAGTGGGTTTTTGTACCACTTCCCATTTGGCTAATTTTGCTTTGCAAAAATTTCTTTTCTTCAGTAGATTTTCGTACCTCTCTTATCATTTGGCCTATTTTTAAGGTGTTATTTTCATTAGTATTTTTTGTGCCTTCTGTATCCAGCTGTTGACTTTTTTCCCCCATGATTTTCTTGCATCACTCTCATTCCCTTTCCCACTATTTATTCCACCTCCCTTATCTGATTTCTTTTTATTGGCAGGGACAATGAGGGTTAAGTGACTTGCCCAGGGTCACACAGCTAGTAAGTGTCAAGTGTCTGAGGCCAAATTTGAACTCAGATCCTCCTGAATCAAGGGCTGGTGTTTTATCCACTGCGCCACCTAGCTACCCCGTCACTTATATGATTTTTAAAATCATTTTTGAGCTCTTCCAGGAACTTTTTTCTTGGGGGGGGGGGGGGGGAGGAAGACCAATTCACATTTTTCTTTGAGGCTTTGCATTTAGCTTTTTTTTTTTTTGGCAGGGCAATGAGGGTTAAGTGACTTGCCCAGGGTCACTGAGCTAGTTAAGTGGCAAGTGTCTGAGGCTGGATTTGAACTCAGGTCCTGCTGAATCCAAGGCCAGTGCTTTATCCACTGCGCCACCTAGCTGCCCTGCATTTCGGTTTTTTGACAGTAGTTTTCTGAGTTTGTGTTTTCAGCTTCCCTGTTACCATGGTAACTTTCTATGGTCAAAGTGTTTTGGTTGTTGTTTGCTCAAATTTCTAGTCTATTTCTTGACTTTTAATTTTATATCATAGCTAGGCTCTACTCCCAGGGTAGAGCTTCAGATTTTTCATGCTATGTTTTCAGAGCTGGTTCTAAGGGTTTCTAAGTTTTCCATTCTTCCAAGGTGTTATGATGTAAGGAGAGGTTCTTATACTGACTGTACTCTGTGTGACCACAAGCATTCTTTTCCACCCTGGAACTGTGACCTAGGACTCAGTATGGGCAATGCAACAGAGTCCTGGCCCCCAATGACAGGAAAAAGTCTACTGTAAACTCCTTTGTATCAGTTGTACAATCCCCCTACTGTGTGTCATCTGAGAGTTCTGAAAACCACTGCCTTAGATTCAGTTGCCTTCAAGGCCAGTTGCTAGCTTGCTGAGGCTTAGCCTGTGTTGGACTGCACTCCACTCTCACCCCAATGAGACAGATCTTTCCTGCAGTCCTTCTAGGTTGTCTTTGGCTGGTAAACCATAAATAAAAATGTTTATTTTAAAAAAAAGAAGAAAATCATAGAGAGATTTACATGAAATAATGTAGAGTGAAATGAACAAAACCAAGAGAATGTTGTACAAAGTAACAGCAATATAGTATGAAGAATAACTGAATGACTAAATTATTCCAAGTATAATAAATAATCAAATCAACTACAAAAAACGTATGAAGGAAGATGCTATCTACCTCCAGAGAAAGAACTGATAAATAGAAGTATGCATGTATGTTTTTTTTAATATACACATATACATCCACCTCCACACATGCATGCATGCATACACATATGAATGAAATGGTGGCCTTTTCTAGTGCTGGGTGGGGAAAGAGGGAGGACAGTTCAGAACTTAAACTATAATAAAAAATAAATAAAAGAAAAAAGTTTATATTTTATCCTGGAGGTAATAGGGACCCCCTTGTAGTTTATAGGGTAGGGGAGTAATATAATGATGTTTGACCTTTAAGAAAATGACTCTGGCAGCTGAGAGTAGGAGAGACTCAAAAGTAGAGAGACTTGAGGTAGGAGACCAATTAGAGAGCTATTGCAATAATCCAGGTGACAGGTGATAAGAGCCTGAACTAGGGTAGTGGCCATGTAAATAGTGAGAAAGGGAAGTATTCAAGTGATACTATGGAGTTAGAAATAACAAGCATGAAGTGATGAGAGGCTATACCATGGTACTGACATTATCACAAGAGAGAAAGGGGTATATTTGAAAGCTGTTTCAAAGCTGAAATCAACCAACCATAGCAACAGACTGGCTATAGGTATGAGAGATAAGGAGGAGTTGAGGATGACATCAAAGTTGCACACTTGTGGAATTGAGAGCATGATGGCCCAATGAACTGGGTCCAGAGGAGAGTATCAGTCTGGATTGCTTTCAGGAGACTGCAAAGATCCTTTAATGTTCCCAAGCTTGTCATGAAAGCAAAGATCCATGTTTCTTAGTACCAATATTCTGCCAATGTTGTTATATGGCAGTAAAACATGGAATATGACAATCACCAAGAATTCAAAACAAAAATCACATAAAGGGCAATGAATGGAAAGATGCATGGTGGTGTGAGAGCCAGCTGCAATATGAAACCAGTGAAGAACCTCAAGTAACAGGAATAAAAGGTCATCAAACTAGCCCATTTCCTCTTTCTATCACATGGAAAGAATGATGACAGGTGGACAACCAAAGTGCTTTACTTATACTTTTGTGATGGTAGGAGAAAGCAAGGAATGTCCCTAACATTTGGGTTGACTCTGGAAGAAACTTGTGAGAAGTCATGGCCAATAGCTGCAGAGTTTACTGAAATAGTCTTTATGGTTTAAATTAACAATCCAGACTTCCCCATGTATTCTGGTTAAATCTCTCAGGCACTCTGGGCTAAATGTCAGAAGACTCTTGGAAGTAATTTTAATACAGTACCTAATGGCAAACATAGAAAATGGATCTGCTAAAAATGGCAGGGAAAAATACTGAGGTCAAATTTTGAAAATTATTTGGATTCAAATACAAATTTTCCCAGCGTGAACTACTATGATTCTTAGTAAGCTGCTTAACATCCTTGTAGCTCAAATTTTTGATCTACAAAATGGGAACATTATATTTTATCTGTAAATCATAAAAATATTAAGCACATAGATTCAGTAATATTAGTTATTATAAGTACATACGTAGGGGCAGCTAGGTGGTGCAGTGGATAGAGCACTTGCCCTGGATTCAGGAGGACCTGAGTTCAAATCCAGCCTCGGGCACTTAACACTTACTAGCTGTGTGACACTTAACCCCAATTGCCTCACCAAAAAAAAAAAAATTACGTATGTATATTTTACTTGATAAAGGATGAAATAACAATTCAAGAGATAAAGGGAACAAGTTTTGCTGAGAAAGCTCTTGAATTAAAAATACAAAATGACACACAGTTGTATGGGTACATTGATTTAGTCAGGGAGTTGGTAAATCTGGCCCACTACCTATTTTTGTATGGCCTACAAGGTAAGAATGGTTTTTCCATTTGAAAATGTAGTTTATTTATAAATTATATATAAAATAAATAGTATTTATCTTATTTTAAAACACATGAAAGCTGGCTTTTCTTCCTTTCTCCCTATTAACATTATGATTAATTTCCTAACAGCTATCTAAAGAGCATTCTCAGTAATGCAAGCACTACTCTCCTGAAGAAGTTAAAATTTCCAATGATTTCCATGATATAATAATGAGATAATGATAGTGTCACATATAAGACAAAGAGAGAAATTTCTGAGAGGTTTTACATTTTAAAATAAATATTGCTTATTTTATATATAATTTATAAATAAATTATATTTCAAAACAGAAAAACCCCATTTTTAGCTTGCAGGTTGTACAAAAACAGGGGGTATCCTGTAGTTTGCTGAATTCTGCATGTCCATCAGTACACATACCTTTGGATAGGAACCATGAATAGATAATGAGCTAGGCCAGAAATGAAGAGGAGGATAGCAGTTGGATTATATTTTGGAAAACTATAGAATTTTCAAAAAATTTTCTGGAAAAGTCCCATAAGCAGCAAATTATGGAAAACAATGGTCTCAGAAATATCAAAATTGTAGGTGACCCAAAGAACAATGTAAAGATGCAGGATTGATTTAAGCAGGCTGCAACATATTCCAAGAAATTAGTTATATGCAAGAAAAGGCACAAAAGACATCACCAAGGATGTGTGGTACCAGAAAAAGGGGTGGATGGGCTTTACCGTGAGAATAAGGGATAGCATGTGGGCAGCCAGAGTTTTGTATTATTATTTGCAAAATATTAAAATAACTGGAGGAAAGCCTTTAGTGTTCTAGACAGAATCGCTCCAGAAGATTAAGGAAAAGAGACCGACCCACAAATATGGTCAATCAGTACATATGTATAAGATAGACATTTCTTTTTTCTTTTTTTTTTTGGTGGGGCAATGGGGGTTAAGTGACTTGCCCAGGGTCACACAGCTAGTAAGTTTCAAGTGTCTGAGGTCGGATTTGAACTCAGGTCTTCTCGAATCCAGGACCGGTGCTTTATCCATTGTATCACATAGCTGCCCCCATAGATAGACATTTCATATGAACAATGAACTGGTCCAAGAACTAACAAGTGAGAAGATCAAAGTTAATATTACTTTGAGTTTCTATTGTGTTGATTTCTATGTATCGATTCTACAATGTACGATTTTATGCTGTATTGATTTTTATAAGTGAGTATACATCTGCCTATGGCCTTCTTTCTATGTCCTTAAGTTGAACTCAGGAATTCTATTTTCCCTCTCAGTTAGAGTTATAATTAATGTGGAAATTGAGGGGCTGCTCATCAACTGGGGAATGGCTGAACAAGTTGTGGTCTACGAATGTAATAGAATACTAATGTGCTATAAGAAATTACAAGCAGGTGGATTTTAGAAAAACCTGTAAAGACTCATGTGAACTGATGCAAAGTGTAATGAGAAAAACAAGGAGAACATTGTACATAGTAATAACAACATTATGCAACAATCAACTATGACTGTCTCAGCAATACAATGATGCAAAACAATTCCAAAAGACAGATGATGGAAAATGCCATCCACATCCAAAGAAAGAACTGATGGAGTCTAAAGGCAGATTGAAGCATACTATTTTCACTTTCTTTGCTTTTTTCAGTTTTTTCCTTTTGTTCTGTTTCTTATTTCACAACATGACTAATATGGAAACATGTTTTACATGATTTCACATATATAACCTATATCAAAATGTTTACCATCTTAGAGAGAATGAAGGAAAAGGAGAGAGGGAGAAAATTTGGAACTCAACATTTTATTTAAAATGAATGTTAAAAATAGTCTTTACATATAACTAGAAAAAATAAAATACTAATTAAAAGAAAAAATCAACTAAAAAAAGTTATAATTAATGGGAAAAACTGTTACCCACCATACTTTTAGCTTCTGGGAAAATTCCAAGATATGTGTTGGGTATCTTTAAAGGCTTACAAGATGATTTGGTATATCTTTACATGGTATATTGTCCATCCTGGCCTGTCCTTAAGGAGAGTATAGCATCTCCCTGACAAATCCTCCTAGGAGCTGGGAAGTCTTCTATCCCTGGTCTACTAACAGTGTCCTCAGGATGAATATGGGTACCATAAATCAATCAAGTATTCCATAATGACAGCACAAGTGGTTACCAGGCCCATTTGGGTGCTTGCCCACTTTCCTTGATATAACTGATTATGTTGTCCCCACTCTGATGGATGATGCTGTCTACCCTATAACCAATCACCTTGTTTTTCCCACCTACCCAAGTCTGTTCTTTGTTCTCTAGTACTTCTCAAAACTATATGAAGGCTAGTAGGCCCTACCTTGTGGTCTGTCCATGGTCACTGAGGAAGGCCATTGACCTCATTTATTTGTTACTGCTAACCTAATAAATTGATCATGTTTGGACTACGGTCTCTCAGTTTACTTTAATTATTAAATGTAGCACAAGGACAACAAACAGAAGGATTATGTAGCAAAGTATTATAACTGTTTTCTTCAACCCTGGTTGCTGAGAATAAAGAGGCAGAGGAATTCTATGAAGAATCTGATTAGAGTTTTCAAATTTAGTTAACATATACTGATACTTGGTAACTTTAAGGTAAATGATCCTAACAGTGGATTATGTCTGGGAAACTGTAAATCATTTTTAATTGACCACAATCTTCTTCTAGAAATAAATGCTCATCTTTATAATACTAATATTCTTCTAATAATGCTAAATGGGAGAAAATTATGAAGACTATGAAGAACTTAAAATAACAAACATAAAGTGGGGAAAAAGTCCCCAGATTAAGAGAAAAGTATGGTACACTTGGTTCAATTAAAATCTGTCTTTGACAGTGACCCAGCTCTTATAGGAATGATAACATGGCCACCTTAGATCTATATTCAGCTTAAAGCTTTGTGTGTGTGTGTGTGTGTGTGTGTGTGTGTGTGTGTGTGTGTGTGTGTCCTAGTTTACCTTATTTTCCTAGGCACCTATAATTGTACTTAGCAAGTTTAATAAGCCTTTTAAAAATTCTGAAAATTGCTAACTTAACAAAGTGGGGCAGTTCTGCTTGGAAAACCCCAGAAGTGTGCCCCTATACTTACTTTCTTACTCTCCTTCTAATCTACTACTATTCAACAAAACAAAGGTTTCTGATTATGTTGCCTGTGACTGAAAAACTGTGATGTCCTTGTTTATAACTCTGTAAACCTAGAGACTTGGAAAGGTGAGTGTAAATGAGATCATGTAGTAAAATATTTTGTACACTTGAACAATATAAGAACAATATAAATGTCCCTTGTTGTTATTACTATTGTCCAAACAAGAAACACTTTAATACAATATGCTTTTTTTCATCATGTGCCATACATATTAAAAATAGGAAAAGTTCTACATGTAAGGGGTTTAAAAATATTGAGAAAGCTGTGTGACCCTAGGCAAGCCACTTAACCCCAACTGCCTCACCATAAATAAATAAATCAATAAACAAACAAACTAATTAATTAATGAAATTGAGAAATAGGGAGCAGCTAGATGGCGCAGTGGATAGAGCACTGGCCCTGGATTCAGGAGTACCTGAGTTCAAATCCGGCCTCAGACACTTAACACTTACTAGCTGTGTGACCCTGGGCAAGTCACTTAACCCCAATTGCCTTACTAAAAAAAAAAAAAAGAAATTGAGAAATAGGATTGCTTCCTTGAAATCTTTGTTCTTTAGAGTCACCCATCTGGCAAAAAAATAGTTTTCAAATATTCTAACGTGTGTGTGTGTACGTAAAGATAACCTTGTATGGCAGAGTGTAGAGAGCTCTGGGCTTGGGAGTAAAGAAGACATGAGCTGACACTTACTATGTGACTCACTAATCACTTAGCATCTCTGAATCTTAAGCTTCTCTCTAAAAATTTATATAAATTGGTGGAGGGAGCTTCTACACTCACAAAATCAGATTCCTGACATACTAACAAATCTGGTTACAAAACAATAAAAAAGAGATCTAAATATTAAAGAAACAAAACTACTTCTTATAATTAAAACTGATGCTAAACTTTAGTGAGGACACCCAATCTGCATAGCCCATTGCAGCTCAGAACTCCAAACTCAAGAGACACTAGCTTTAGCCTTCTTAGCAACTGAGATTACAGGTATGTACTCCACCATAGTTAGATTAAATTGGGCGGGGAGGTGGGGAGGAAGGTTAAAAAAGCCCAAATCCAATAAAATACTAGGAAAAAATGATTGTCTTTAGTTATGTAATATTGTATGGGAACTATTTATAAGTGCCTTATGATTTACTCTTTCATTCACTAAATAATGAGCATCTCCCAGTGTGGGTAGACACACATGAATAAGACACAACCTCTGGACTTAAAGAGCCCACAGCCTAGTAAGGAAGACAAATCATTCCACAAAAAACTATAATATAAAGTAGAATACTTTAAATGAATAAGCAAAGTAGAAAATACTATAGGAATTCAGAAAAGAAAGATCACTTATGGTAGAGATGACCACAGAAGGTTTTATGGAGGAAGTGGCATTTGAATAGATCATGAAAAATGGGTACGACTGCAATAGGAAGATACAGGATGTTTGAAAATATTTCCTCTAGTTGAAGGAGAGTAGACAGACGTTCTCAATGAAATAGGGCTAATGGATAATAAATTCTATAAAACATTAGTAATACCTAAATAGATCAAAGATAAAATAAAAATTATTTTATATTTGAAACAAGATTTCAAGCACTTACCATTTTCAGGTTGAGTTTTCTTAAGTGAATCAATAAGGGTACTGACTGCTTTTAAAACAAATATAATTTCTGTAACTTGTTGCCTAAAAGAATAGAAAAATTTTTTCAATGAAAAATTATAAATTTACAACTTATCTATTGGAACAGAAAAATAAAGAGAAAAGTTTTCATCGATACTGAGTGTAAATGAATCTAAAGTTAAATATGCTAATTTTTAAATTTGGGGTTTTTTAATCCTTTATATGAAAAATGCATAATATATGAGCTAATCTATAAGCATCAAGTAAATAATATTTTTATCTATTTAATAAATTAGGTAAGTTATAACTCCCAAGGATTAAAAACTCTACCTTATCTATGTGAAATTTAAATAAAATTAAAGTATACTAAAAAAATCACTTTTCTATATATCATATTGTAAGCAAAAACACACTTTGGAAAATAGTTTGAATGTCTCATTTTAAATAAAAAAGGTATAATATACTATTATTGTTTCAATAAATATTAGCTTGTGTTTTTACCTGTTCATATTGTATTAACTATTCAAAAATACACCCCCAAATAAGTTAGTCCTCTTTACCCCCAAACAAAGATACCACTACCATTCCAAATGGCCAATCTCAAAGTACTTCTATTTGGAGATGATACAAAAGATGAATAAAGGTGAATAAAAGCTAAAATCACAAATTTGCTCCTTCAAGTCTTTCTCCATAAAAAAGAGCTTTTCTGCTTTAAGAATTTTCTATATTCTTCTCAGTTTCAATGCAACCATTTCGTTTCTGATACAAACTAAGGTTATTATTCTTGAGCTATTCAGTTTTTTAAAATACTGTGCTGAGATACATCTCAAATCTTATGTTTTAAGTGATGAAATAACTATCAGTCTCTTGGAACATGACTTCTTGGAAAACAGAATGTAAATGATATTGTATTAAAACACTGGACAGCTGATTGAGATATCATACAATCCTAATTTACAAACTTGGAAATCAGGTACTTATTAAATGAATTAAAAACAGTAAACCTAAGGAAATAGATACTTATTAAATTTTGGGGTTTTTTTTTTTAGGCTTGAATAAAACAATCTTGTGGCCATTTCTTTGGTTATTGAAATCATTCTAAAACTGATCCCCTTCCCTTCTTAGGAGATAAATATATTTTATAATGTGCATTTAAATAATGTGTTATTTCTGCTTAGGTACACAGTGCTAGGTGGCAAAAAAAAAAAAAAAGAAGTAGACTCAAACTCCTTTAAGACAATAATTAACAATCTTAGGTTGGGGGCACCAGAGAGCATTTAAAACTTTGTCAATAGGCATCACGAAATCCTCAAAGCTATTTTTTTTTTTTTACTTAGAATTTTTAGAAATGCTATACTGTATCTTGTAGAGAAGGGTCCTTTTGAAATAAAAAAATGATGTGTCATAATGTGTAAATGTATAGTAATAAATGCTCTATGAGTGAGTGTGTATCTGTGTGTATTTATGTTAAGGCATCCAGAAATATAATCATAGTGTATAAAAAATTCCAAGAACTTTTTATTATAAAAGTCAAGTGCATTACTATTTTTCTTTTTTTCTGTGAGGCAACTGGGGTTAAGTGACTTGCCCAGGGTCACACAGCTAGTAAGTGTCAAGTGTCTGAGGCCGGATTTGAACTCAGGTCCTCCTGAATCCAGGGCCGGTGCTCTATCCACTGTGCCACCTAGCTGCCCCCATTACGATTTTTCTAAAGGGATACGCTATTCAGTTCTCAATGATTATCTCTCCAAATGTACAACTGAGGATTATAAAGATAGTTTAGAATGTTTTTATATGTTCAATTGTAAATAAGTGTAATGTTTATAATGTATTATATGAGTTCTGGTCATGAAAAAAATAATTCACAAATCATTACTGCAGCTTGGGACCCATTCTGAGTTTTCAGGTATATAAATGGAACAATTGCTAGTTGCAAGTGCCACCTTCCCCAAGGTTACTAACAAACTAATGCTACTTCACAGAACTCTGAAAGATATCTAAATAAGGGGCCCCCCCTCCTGTTCCCAATGCCCAAGTCAGATTCTTTCTTTAATCTATGTGAGATTTGACAAACACTATTTGGACAATTAAGTGTCTACAAATGGTTGTGTAAGTATGGGAAAATTGGTACAGTTGTGGCAGTAGCTGGCTTGGTAGGCCTTTTGTTTAAGCAGCAGTGGTGTTCTAAGGCAGGGCTTCTTAAACCTTTTCCACTTCTCTTTTCACTGGAGAAATTTTCACTTGACCTCGGATATATAGGTATATAAAATAGGTATACAAACCCTTTTACTATCGCCAAATTTTACACGACCCCCCACATATGGTGTTGCGATCCACAGTTTAAGAAGCTAGGTTCTAAGGAACAGAGAAGTCATTAGCAACTTCAGAGGCAGAAAGGTTTTACCATGTTAATCCACACAGAAAAAGATTAAGGGGCAGCTAGGTGGTGCAGTGGATAGAGCACCAGCCCTGGATTCAGAAAGACCTGAGTTCAAATCCGGCCTCAGACACTTAACACTTACTAGCTGTGTGACCCTGGGCAAGTCACTTAACCCCAATTGCCTCACAAAAAAAAAAAAAGATTAAGTTATGGAATTTTGGAATAAGCATGGACTTTTTTGGTTACAAAGATAAGCTTATAACTTAACTAAAATCCATAACTTAAATGAAAACAAATGGCATTATACCAGGATTGACTGAACTTCAAAATTAGTAGTGATATTCTCCTGTGAAGATATGACTCAGGAAGTAAGAAACTGTCCAGTTTTCCTATCCTTCACCTGGAAACTTCTTTTCATCATTTCTCAAACTTATCTAAAGCACCTGTCTAAACAAAATCAGTGCTATCTTTAATTTTAGCAATTTAATTTGACCAATTCTTCTTTTCCTGTAGCTGCATCTCAGGAACCTTCTAAGATGTTGATGTTGGCAACCATGAATTATTTAAAAGCCTGGGTCAGTTGGTGGGTACTGCCAACTACAGGCAGCAATTTAAAGGCACCAATGCTACTTTGTAAGCCTTGGTTGTAACCTCTTGATAATTCCCTGTGGTTGAGTTTGGTTTGGATCTTCTTGTCCTTATCCTTTTGTTAATCTGGCTATGGTATATCACTTCTGACACTGATGATGCCAAAGGGGTTAAGTAGACTAGGTAAAAACAGAAGAAAGCAAAATTTCAAACCAATAGACACAACCTGATGACTGAACAGAGCAGTCAGATGCTCTAAGATTTTATGCTTTATACCTTACTCTGATGCTAAAGAAAGAATGTTATGATTAATCATTATCATTGTTAACTGATAAGTGAAGAGTATGCCTGAATTTTTAATAAAATTAAATAAAAGATAGAACCTTGGAAGAGGACATTTGCCACTAAGTCTCTCATCCTCTATGTAGCGATGTAAGACGTCTTGGGATCTCTTCAAGAGCACTGAGAGGGCCATTCTGGAGATATAGCCTTCCTGAGGTGTTGTCACTTTGTTACTGAAGGAAAACTGGAGTAGCGTTTCAAAACACATTTTAGAAAATTCTTCTCTCATTCGAATATCAATTTCTGCTTCTGCAAAAGTAACATATGATCTTTAACTTAATAGTGAAATAAGAAACTGAAGTCTAAAATGCTCTTATTAAATCTTAAGCACAACTCTGGAAGACTTCTAAAATAAGTGATATATATTCTGGATTATATTACTGGATGCAAAATCTATTAATATTTTAAATGACTGCAACATTAATAGCTCTTTTCATGGTAAGGAATTAATGTATACCTAGGTTATAGAAGCAGTTTACGGAAAATGATGTTTTCATTAAAAGCTATTATATAGAAATGTTTATTTAGCAAAGAAAAAAAAGCAAAAAAAATCAGGAAAGGATTTTCTGAAAACCTTGTATTTAATGCCAAAGTCTCCCTTTGGACCTGGGGACAGAGAAGTCAGTCCAGTCTTAGTTTTAGTTGAGTTTTTCTCACTTGAGGGTTACATAAAAAAGGATTGGTAAGTAAGGGTGGTAGAGATCTAGCATAAGATCTGAATAAAGAAGTAGTTAGAATATGTGTGTAATTTCCTTAAGGGGTAAGAGATGGGAAACCATAGTCTAAAGTAAGACTACCTTAATTTCCAGTACCGTCTATGACTGTATATGTGGATTCATGCTCTTCTCAGGCTAACTCAATTTTAAAACAATAATAATGATAACTAACATTTATATAATGCTTACTATGTCTCAGCATTGTGCTAAGTGATTTACAATTATCTCATTTTTGAGATAATAAAAGCTTAATTATGAAAAACCAATCTCTAGGTCTTTTATTAAATGAAGTGTCTACCCCAGTTAATGGAAGGAGATGGTTTCTGAATTGTACAAGTAGAAGCCTCATATTTCTCAAAAGAGGAGAAAAGGAAGAGGAGGAGCAAGAAGACTAATAACGCAATCTCTATTCTTTTATAAACAGTTGTAAAAAAATTTCAACTCATATTTATTCTCTCTCTGATCCTCTGCCCCTCAATAATCTCTATTCTCAAAGAGCTTACATTCCATTAGGGGACAGAGACTGGCCCTATGATTTCACTAGTATAAGAGCCCAGGGTGAGGAACTTCCTCTACCAATTCAATTTAGCAACTTCTCATCAATCTACAGTCTTGGAGAAAGTTGTCCAGAAAACGGATAGGTTAAGTGACTTGCCCAGAGTTACAGAGGCATTATGTTTCTGAGACAGGACTTGAATAGCAGACTTCTAGATTCAAGGATAGCACTCCATCTACTCTGTTGCACTGCCTGTAAAAAAGTACACACAAATTATGTAGAAAGTGATCAGGATGTGGAGACACTAAAAGTTTGGGTGAATGAGGAAAAGTTCACGTACAACAAAATGGTGCTTGAGTGGTACCTGGTTTCCATGAGGCAGAGTAAGAGGGAGCACATCCCAGGAGAGGGGGATGGGCAGTGCAAAGGCATGCAAATAGGATGAAGTGTTGAAAAGGCAAGTACTGAGCTTTTAGGCATATTGTGGAAAAAGAAATGCCAAGAAGTGGCTTAAAACTGGATGTGTAGGGCAAGAGAGAGCCCGAACACCAAGACAGTGAACCTGGTGCACCTGACAAAAATAGGGACATTTTAAGAGGGAAGACAATGAGTTCTGCTTTAGACTTGTTGAGTTGACATTACTATCAGGGCAGCCAGTTTGAAGCTCAGGGGAGAAAGTGGGGGTAGATAAATAGATCTATGAGTCATCTCTGTAGAGAAGATGAAAGTTTATTGAGAAGAACAGAGGGACCTACAGAAGCTTGGGAACTACTCTTCTCATAGTTGGGGGGCAGAGGGTGAGGAAAATGGGTCATGAGGCAGAAAAGGAGACAGAAGGAGGAGAACTACCACCAGAGAAGACCCATCCAGGAGACAGTGGCAGTCACGAGTGTCAAATGGAGTACCAATGTCACAAAAGGTTTAGACTAAGAAAAAGCTAATCAGATTAACCATTAAGAGATTTTTGGTTAACTCTGGAGGGAAAAATTTCAGTTGAGGTGATAAGGTTGAAACTTAGAGGTTTCAATGGGCTAAAGATTAAGTGAGAAGAGAGGAAGGGGAAGAAATGACTATAAGTCTTTTATAAGAATTTGGCAGAGAAAGGTACATGGGATAAATAAATAAAAGAGAGGATGGTTGAGTTTAGTGAAATATTTTTGAAGACAAGGGAGACTTGGGTATGTCTGAAAGTAAAAGGAAGGAACCAGTAAATAAGGAGAGAAGATTAAAAGAAAAAAGGGATGATTGTAGGGACAATCTAGTAAATATGGGAAGGGATGGGATATCAAGGACACATGTAGAGTCTTCACAAGGACAAAGGACACATCCTTATCAGAGATTAACTCAAATAAGGCTCAAAAGATAAATAAAAGTAAGTATTTCTGTTTGTTTGTTTGTTTTTTAAAGTTTCTTACCAGACTATTTGGTCAAAAATAAGGACCATGATCTTATGAAAAAAAAAAAAACCCACATCACTAGACAGGGTCAGAATATGTAGGTTTTAATTGAGGCATACATTTTATATCTATCTATCTATACACACACAGACATGTATATATGTATGTATGTATGTATGTATGTATATCAGCAGTGGAAAACTGACTATCTGATTAGCCTTACCTGAAAATGGAAAAATTACATTCACTACCTCATAGACCTGCTGTAAGCAAAATGGGCGTTATATACCAGAAAATGAATTTCGAATTATCATCTATTATTATTGTTAGTGGGTAGATGCTACATTTTAAGAGCCATCCCAGACAGTTTTCTTCTGAAAAGAGCACAAGTACCACCTACTGGTTAAATTGTATACATACTTTAGGAATGAGTAAAGATACTCAGGAGAGCCATCTAGTGGGAAAAACAACTACTTTGGTGAAGAATTAAAACATACAATTTTTGTATGAGCATACTGTAGAAAGTTACATTGTTACATTAAGATGTTTAATACATATTCAGAAAAAGAGAACTAAATTGGTATTCCTTTTATTTACAAGTAAATGGTAAAATACAACATAAAAACCAATTCCTAATCAACTTCCTAATATTTGTTATTCATTCATTCAAGTAGCATACATTCTCTTGGAGAAAAACAATATGTATATGAATAAGTAAATAAAAAACATATATAGCACAAGGTTACTTTCCAGGTACTATGGGAGTGAACAGGAAAAGGCCTTAAGTAAAAAGTGGTACTTTCCCCTTGAAGGGAGTAAGAGATTCAACAAGAAGAAGCAAGTGCCCTCCAGGCATGGAGAACAGTCTATGCCAAGTCATGGAGATTAGAGATGGAGTGTCATATGAGGGGAGAATACAATTAGGCAGGTTTAACTGGAGATTGCATGAAGGAGAGTAAAGCTGTTCAGAAAGCTTGGAATTAGTAAATTGCAGTAAGACTGTTTAAGGCCTTTAAAAGCCAAAAAGAGAAGTTGATATTTTACCTAAGAAGTAAAAAGGTAACACTGAGAGCTTCTTGAGCACGGGTCAGACCTGTACTTCAGGAATATGAATTTGGCAATTGTGTAGAAGATGGATCGGAAAGGAGAGAGAACAGATGTAGGCAGGCTAATTAGGAAGCTATCACAGTAGTATAGGTGAGAGGTAATCAGGAACTAAAATGATTGTATTATAAGACTGAGTGAATGGGATGAGGTATGACTGTGATTGTAAGCCTTGGGGTGTAGAAAGAGGGTGAAGCTCTCAAAAGAGAAAGGGTAGTTAGGAAGAGGGAAGGGTTTTGATAGAAAGATAATGAGTTCTATTTTGGACAGGCTGAATCTGAGATGACTAAAAGACTGGATTTCATGGTAGAGACTGAGGCTGGATATATAGATCTGAGAGTCATCTGCAAAAGTGGTAAGTGAACCTGTGGGAGGAGAAAGGAAGGAGGAGAGAGTGAGAAAAGGGAACGGAGGTGAAATATAGAGGGAGAGAAAGGAGAAGAGATGGGGGAAGGGAGAAGATAAGACAAAAAGAGGGGGAGAGGGATGGAGAAATAGGGAGAAAAGGAAAAGGAGGGAGGAGGAAGGAGAGGCAGTAACTGGGGGAGACAGAGACATAAAACACAGTACCCAGAGCAGAGCTACTGGGTAGACTCAAAATATTATATACTGATTGGTTTAATTAGCATACTCATCAATTATCTTCTCTGTCCCAACATTTAGGTCATTCATATATTAAACATAATCTGACCAGGAATAAAACGTCATCAATTGTTTGTGAGTTAGTCACAATGAACTATAAATAATTTCAAGGTTTCCAGCTTATTGATAAAACACTGGACACAATTAGAAATCAAGACACTGTGTCTGCTGTTTCTCTCAATTAGAATTTTGTCTCACAGGAGATTAGTTTGTATGAAGTTTGTAGTATAGTAAAATTTAATGATTATTATTACACTGTTTGCTGTCTTCTAAGTACAGATTTTTGCTTTCAATATTTATATATATATATATATATATATATATATATATGTGGAATTGAAATTTACTGATTTATAAATTTTAGTTCCTGAATTCTTAAAATCAACAGCTAATTGAAAAATAATGTAGGCAGCTAGGTGGCAAAGTGGATAAAGCACCAGCCCTGGATTCAGGAGGACCTGAGTTCAAATTTGGCCTCAGACACTTGACCCTTACTAGCTATGTGACCCTGGGCAAGTCACTTAACCTTCACTTCCCCGGAAAAAAGAAAAGAAACGAAAAATATGAGAGGATTTAAAGCCAGAAGGGAACTCAGAGATCATCAAATTCAATCCCTCAGCTTTCAGATAAGGAACCTGAGGCATAGAGAGGTTGAGTGACTTATCAATCCAACACAGGTACTAAGAATTAAGACTTGGGACTTGAACTCAAGTCTTTAAATGCTGAATCCAATGCTCTATGTCATACTGCTTTCTAAGTATAAGAATTCAACTCATCTGGATCTGTACATATGAATGCATATATCATAAAAAAGTTTCACTATATATTTACCTATTTTAGTTGAATTTTCTGTCTTCTAACACCACAACTAGTCTCTGGTTCATAATTTTCACCACACTGCTATAGTTAAGCTGCTCCAAAAACACACTAATACTGATTAGCATTGGTTTGTTTTATCATTCAAGTAACATACCTGTAAATGAAGATGACTGAGAATGTATGGAGCCCTTATTAAGCATAGTCATTATCTGGCCAACAAAATCCTTGGGAATAAAATTAGCATAAGGCAGTATCTCTGTGCTGATGAGCTGTACCACCTAAAACAGATTAAACACATTTAAATGTGCTTTTTCCATGAAACTGAATGACTCTCACTTCCTTTTGTACACACATGCGTGCGCATGCACATGCACACATGCATACACCCGCATGCAAGTACACACATGCACATCTTAAAAGGGAGTGACAGAACCCTTAATGGCATAAATGTTCTTCATGCACAACATAAGTACCATGACCATAAATGACAAAGAATATTAGTCTAGCTATCTGTTGTAAACCCATTAGAAAACTGCTATACTATAATACTGTTGATGAAGTAAATACTTATTTCCAAAGGTAGGAAGAGACTACAAAGTGTGGTAAAAATTATTTGTGGTAAAGATTAATATCAAAAGTTTTAGTTGAATCATTTGGGAGGGGCCCCACCTGGCCCACCCTGAGATTATGTATACTACTGAGAAGGACCTCCCCTTTTGGGGAGGAAAAACACCAAACTTCCCTTTTGGGGGAGAAAAATTCCACCGGAAGGGAGGCAACTTCCGGTGGATGGGGCATTCAAAAGGTTGGTCTCTTTCAGCCTGGAAAGCAGTCTGGTGGCACTTGGCTCAGCTCAGTGGTGGGGTGTTTTGTGCATGGTCTTGGGCGTGCTGGTTCTCAACCCAGTGGGCAGTTCGGGATTGGTGAGTTTTGTGAAGGAAAACCCTAGATTCCTTTGAACTAGCTTAATCTCTGGGATTGCACAGACTAAGTTTAGAGTTAAGACTGTCCATCTGTATTCCTACTTCCTTATTTCCCTAATTGGTTTCACCTTTGTGGTCTAATTAATTCCCAAGCAATAAAACCTGATCCTTTCTGAACTAAAGCTCAGAGGCTCCTTTTCTTATTGGCCTGGGAGGTATATATAAAAGGGAAAGTTCAAAGGGGAGATTAATGCTCCGTATATCCAATTTTGGCCCTCACAAAAGGAAAGCTATCCTATAGATTTAACAACTTTCTACAATATGATTACAGCAAACTCCAAATACTGTCATGGCCAACATCTAATACATGATTTTACAAAATATCTGGAGAAAATGAGTATATATTAAGTAATAAGAGAAAGGCCATCAACGGGCAGAATATGTGATATAGAATCAGAAGCTCTGAGTTCGAATCCTAATCCTGCCTTTTTGACCATGGGCAAGTCACAACTCTTTGAGTTTCAATTTTCTCTTCTAGAAAATGTAGACAATATTATTTATATGACCTATGTTACAGGATAACTTGAGAATTAAATGGGATAGCTCAGATTTATGTAACATTACTTTTTCAAAATTATTTTTATGCATTATCCCATTTAATTCTCAAGCAATCCTGTGACTGTATTAAAATTTAAACTACAATTAGGACATATAAAGCAGTAATTTTTTTCTTTTAAAACACATTGTTACAATGACAGCCACTGCATTTTAAAATGGATAATTTAAAGTGATTTATCCCATTCAATTTACTTAAAAGAAAAAACAAGCATTCTACAAACTTCTTTAGAATATTTACTATTTACTTAAAAACTCTGAAAAGCTATATCTATGGGACCAATATCAAGAGACTAAAGATGTAAAACTTTATCTAATGGTTTTGTTATCATTAAAAATAACTAGTTAATGGTATTGCCTGGAAACAGTAAAGAAAATGATTAGCCTCCAATAAATAATTATCAAATAAGATAATATATGCAAAATATTTTGTGACAAGGGGCATGCTCAAAGGTAAGACTAGGCTTCTACGCCCACCCCTGTCAAAGACTGATAGCTGACATAGGGCATGGCCCAATCTCTTTCTTCCTTCTGGCAACTCTCTAATATTAAGTCACTTGTCTCATTAGTGGGAGTTTCCTATCTAAAAGGTCCTAATGTAGATGGAATCACAGGTCCAGCCCCAAACAAAAACAAAAACCCAATCCCCAAACACAAAATAAAAACATTTTAAAAAGCATTCTACAATATGATCTATTACTATTCAATCATCATGCAAATGCTGCCTAGGAAATAATAAAGGAAACAGGTTTTGCTAAATTCACTGAATATTAGTCTTAAATGTCACCTTAATTTACTCTTGGTGGAGGTATAAACAATATTCCTGTATGGTTCAACATGAAGCCATATGAAAGCAGTTATGAGAAACTACTTACCTCAACATCAATATTTTCATTTCTTTGAAATTCTTGAATAGAAAGATTATCTGGAGGTATGCTGAAAAACAAAACAAACTCCCTGAATTTTAGCTTTTTAAAAGAAAATAAAACTCTGGGAATTAAATTAGGAAAGTAACTATATTATAAATAAAGCATTTAAATAAAGAGGATTCTAAGAAAAATGCTGGGAAAAAAATTTTCCCTATTCTAGGACACTCATTTTTTAAAAAGTATTTTATGTAGTATATAATCTACACTATTAAACCTCATTTAATAAAAATAACTAAATTAAAAGCTACTGAGAGGTTCTCTATAAATCTTGGGCCCAAGCTCAATTTGATTAAATTTATAAAGTTACAAATATATTTTGTTTTCAAGAAATGTTGACAGGTACAAATAAATTTAAGTGGCTATTCATACAGGCAATGATGTGAGTTTTTATTGCCACAATCATGAGGTGTTTGTTTTGACAATGAAGATGTCCCAATACAAGGTGTAAACACTGCCCCCTGAGAATGTCTGACAATCACATCTTTTAATACACCTGAGCTATGCTCAAGGATTTGACCTTTGAAAAGAAAAGCAGAGACCCAAAGCCCAGTCACGGGCTTGCTAACACCCCCTCAGCCACCTCTCTATACCTAAGATAGTAATAGACAGGCAAAGGTAGTATGACAGAGGAGTTCCTGGGTAGCACCAAATTCCTGGAGAACAGGAATTTCCGGACCTAAGTGGATTGTGAATACCAAGTAGGCACTAAAGAATAGCAACAATAAAGCCTTTAACAATGTTGAGAAAGGGGGGCAGCTAGGTGGTGCAGTGGATAAAGCACTGGCCCTAGATTCAGGAGGACCTGATTTCAAATCTGGCCTCGGACACTTGGCACTTACTAGCTGTGTGACCCTGGGCAAGTCACTTAACCCTCATTGCCCCCCCCACACACACACAACAATGTTGAGGCAAAAAACAAACCTTTCCCTTCACTCTCACTGAGTTATATGGGGGAAAGAAGAAGATTCTCTAATGAACTCAAATTCCCACATACCCCTTTTTTGAGGGAGGAAGTCCAACTAGGGTATAAGATGATAACTCTGAAGACAACTATATAAATCTCTGAGAAGTTATGGCTAATCAAGAGGGATCAACTTATAATCAACTCTCCAAGTGCTTTCCCCTTGTAGGCAGGATAGTAGTGGCAGAGGTAGGCTTTCCACCTCCAACCCTAGGCTGGTGCTATGAGCCTACTGGATTGTTACAGCTCTGAGGAGGGCATGGGAGGGGGTGATACAGAAGACCACCAGGGAGGGAAGAATTGTCTTAGATTGTCATGACTTTGGGTGAGCATCCTTTTTGTTTGGTGACTTTTGTTGGTTTCATAGAACCCTAAACTTCAGAGGCTACCTAGACCAATCCATACCTGAACAAAAGACCCTGCTACAACCTGATGTATTATTCTACTCCATTGGAGACCACCAGTGTGGAGGAATCAAAAATTTCATAAGACAGCCTATTCCACTTTTGAACAACTCTAATTGGTTGGAAGTTTTTCCTTAAAAGTTAAACTGAGGGGGACAGCTAGGTGGTGCAGTGGATAAAGCACTAGCCCTGGATTCAAGAGGACCTGAGTTCAAACCCAGCCTCAAACACTTGACATTTACTAGCTGTGTGACCCTGGGCAACTCACTAAACCCCCATTGCCTGGCCAAAAACAACAACAAAGTTAAACTGAGGCTGCCCTATATTTGATGTATTCTTAGCCTTAGCTAGGTAAGTACTGCTGTATTCTAAGTCTTAGCTTAGGTGGCTGTGTGGCAGTTGAATGCAGTTTTACACATTCTGTAGTAACTCAGACACAAGTTATATTCTGATTTTCCTAAGGAAAACTAAGATAGGAACACAAACCAAAAAAAGTGACTTGTGAGAATCGCTTAAATTGGTCCCTGTAAACCCATGGCTGTAGTTCTGAGCCATGGGTTATATTAATAAAAATGAACAAACTGTTGAACCAGCTGCTGAGACAGACATAATATCATAAGCCTCCACTACTAAATATAGAGCAGACAGAGAAAAGACTTCAAGCTATTTCCAAAGAGAGGCTTATTCTCAAAAGATCAGGTGACTGGAAGCTCTGAGAACCAAGAAAAAAAAAATTCAGATAACTCTGAAGCATTGAGAATTAAGAAATATAGTGAATAATGATGTAGTGCTGACATGAAAAAAATATATAAAACCTTTGCTTTTAAAAGTCAAAGAACAGGACAAGCAGAACATGTGGGAAAGGGATTTGTTATCACAGTCAATGAGAAGCAGAACACATCTTTCTATACTTAAAGTTTTGTGTGTTTTTTTCGGGGGGGAGAGCTTGGGTTTTTTTGTGTTTTTTTTTCTTTATCTATCTTTGAGAAGTAAATTAATCATTGCTAGAAAAAGCCAATAAAGAGCTAGAATGAAGTTTCTTATTTTATGGATAATGAAATGAAACCCAGAAGAGTTTAAGCAGCCACACTTTGTGGCAGCAAATTCCTGCTATAGCAGAGCCTTCCCTCTGCTGATTTCCAGTTTATCTTGTCCAATATCTAATGGATACACAGTGGTTGCAGGCCGTCTCTTGCACTTGGCTATGAGCTCCTTGAGGGCAAGGACTAATTTTGCCTTTCTTTGTATGCCCATCACTGAAGCACAGGGTCTGGCACACAGGAGGCACTTAATAAATGCGTGGTGACTCCTGGACACAAGTCCTCACATGACAGAATTTCTCCATATGAGACACCTAGGGTTTGATGGGAGCTGGCAACCAAGTTATCAGAGATGAGTTAAAACTCAACCTTTAGCAAATCTAGCTGTTGTAATGATTGGAATGATGCCACCTGCTGGAGACTTACTGTAGCAAAGCTCCGCCATGAGGAGAAGGCCTCTGAGGGCAAGACATCCTGCTCTTTGGCGTCAGGAAGTGACGTTTGCTTGTGGGAGGAAGAGGGGGCAAGGCTGGAGCTCTCGCTCTCTTTTTCCTCAGGACTCAGGTAGAGAAGGGAGCTAGAAATGCACTCTCCCTTTAATAGATAGAGGAATCTAGGCCTTTCTCTCTCTCTCTCTACCAAATTCTTATACTCCTTAATAAATGCTTAAAAGTCTAACTCTTGCTTAAGCTTATAATTTATTGCTGACCACTCAGATACTTTAGACAGTATAGCTAGAATTTTAGCCCCTTACAATGTTCATCATCTCCTCTCCCAGGATAGCCCAGCTTGTTACAGATTCCAGACTATCTTCGCTTAGAAAACAAAGTAGCTTCAAAATGTATATAGATGTATAAACATATGCAGATGACATATGTCTTTCCTAGGGTCAGATAACTAACTTTCCTTATACTTGGACAACAACATTTTGGGGCTTTAGTTTCCTTAACTATAAAATGAAGACAGTGAAATACATTGGGGGGAAAACCCACTGACTCTGGAGTCCAAAGGCCTGGGTTCAAATCATGCCTTTTGTTGCTTTATTCCCTTTGTCACCTTGGGTAAGTCACTTAACCTCCCTTGGCCTCAGTTTCCTCATTTGAAAAATTAGGTTACTAGATGATCTCTGAGGTTCCTTCCAGTTTCAGATCTGTGATCCTGAGAAGGAAATAAGTGAAAAGACTTCTAAGATCCCTTCAAGTGCTAAAGTAGAACTCTGTCAAACACAAGTCCACCTCTATCTTCTTTTCATGAATTCTTATCTCTCTTAGAGGGACAAAATCTTGTTCTTCAATCACTAACCTTTTTTTGTTTGTTTGTTTTTTGTGAGGCAATTGGGGTTAAGTGACTTGCCCAGGGTCACACAGGTAGTAAGTGTCAAGTGTCTGAGGCCAGATTTGAACTCAGGTCCTCCTGACTCCAGGGCTGGTATTCTATCCACTGTGCCACCTAGCTGCCCCCAATCGCTAACCTTTTATAACCATGGCTATACTATATTGATTTATATCTCATGTCAACAAAGCCTATAGAATAAATGTCAAAAATATAATTTATAATAAATCATGTATCCAATTAATAGGGGCAGCTAGGTGTTGCTGTGGCTAGAGCCTGGAATCAGGAAGACTTGAGTTCAAACCCAACCTCAGACACTTCCTAGCTGTATGATCCTGGACAAGTCAGTTAACCCTGTTTGCCTCAGTTTCCTCACCTGTAATATTAGTTGGAGAAGGAAATGGCAAAGCATTCCAGGATCTTTGTCAAGAAAACCTCATTGGGGTCACAAAGAGTCAGATATGACTGAAACAAGTGAACAACAACATCCAATTAATAAATAACTTATCTGACCCTGTTTTGAGAGGGCTTACTTAGCATTACTGGTGAATGAAATATAAATAGGTACTTAGAAAGCCAGCTGGAGATACAATAATTTGCTATTCTTAAAAATTAATGAGCTGACCTTTTAGTGAATAAAAAGTCTTCAAATGTGTTGGCTAGTTCTGGCCACATACTGTCAAATTTCCCAGAAGAAGCATGCTGTCTTGCAACAGGTAATCCAATAGACAGAACTTTGAGCAGAGAAGATACTGCCAATTTCCATGTGGTTTCAGAAGGGCAGGCATACTTCAAACTAAGAGGTATCCTAAGAGTCTATTAAAAAAGAAAAGATTACATTAAAATCAATCATTGTAAAAGTCTATAAAAAGAATTGCTTACATGGCCTTTTTCATTATTATTTTTTTTTTATTTTTATTTTTTTAGTGAGGCAATTGGGGTTAAGTGACTTGCCCAGGGTCACACAGCTAGTAAGTGTTAAGTGTATGAGGCCGGACCTGAACTCAGGTACTCCTGACTCCAGGGCCGGTGCTCTATCCACTGCGCCACCTAGCTGCCCCTTTCATTATTTTTTTCTGAATATTTTTATATTCTACATGTAAATGGGCAGATTATTTTTTTCATGGTACCAAACCTGTAATTCACCAAGAAGATGTGATCCTAAAAGCTCATTCTGTAGGTCAGATATAGCATTCATTTATTCTATCAGCTCAATCCATACCTCACCCTATTGTTGTTTCGCCCACAAAAAAAGTCCTCTCAAATGATTCATTGAGAGTCAAACTCTCCAGGAATGAATCAGCTTTTCAATAAGAAATGACAAAAGGTATTAACTTATTCTGCAAAAGAACAACCAAATGAACAGTGGAGACTGACAAGAACTTTATGACTCATCATGAATGATTGATCTCCCTGCATTTTTACCTCGATTCCTCCTCTTCTCATTTTTTATTTGTACCTCTATCTCAATGGGAAATAGGCACCTCTTCCTCTATGTTAAGTGTGGAGAATGAAGGAAAGATTATATCTTTCCCCTTAATGTAATTCTTTCTTCTTATCTTCATGCTTTTTCATCTCTTGAGATCCTCTTGACACCATCTCTATTCTTTAACTGGCCACAATATAATTCAAACCCCCTTATTCTGAAATTAACAAAACCAATTCAACCAATAATCAGTACCCTATACAATTAGAAAAAATTAATTTAAGCATACAAAAATATATAATCTGATATTTCTTCTGTGCCCCTTGTTTTATTTTTGTCCCTTACCCTAATATTTGTGGATAAATTTTACTTTTATAGTAATAGAAACACTGTATAGTTATGTATATAGGCATATATTGTATGTATATATGCATGTGTGTATATATACATACATGTTCCAGATGTGCTTTCTTTGCATTTCATAAAAAATTTTCCAAAACTCCTTTATACTACTCATATTTATCCTTTAATAGCATAACATTTCATTACGTGACATATATGTATGTATATATACATAAACACACACACATATATATAAGTATATGTGTGTGTGTGTGAGAGAGAGAGACTGAATGAAAATGAGTGAATGAGTGTTGGGGTTTTTTTGGTCATTTCTCAACTGGTGGAGACTTAGCTTGTTTCTAAGTATTTGGTAATTAATAGTAATGCTACCTACAATCAGTGTATTAGAACAGAAAACTTATTTCTACTCTTTGATAATACTGTAAGGGCACAGTCCCAATCATGGGATTACTGGATCAATGGGTATGATTAATTTAAAAATGTTTAATGTACTGCAAAACTGTTAACCAAAAAGATATCATCAATGTTCAAGTGAACCAGCAATATATGACAGTGTCCATTTCTCTATAGGGATGCCAACACTTAATTTGAGATGGTTCGTTACACTGTTTTAATTTGCATTTCTCTGAAACTGAAGATGAACATTTTTTTCAATCGACAACATATAATATGTATATCCTTTCATAAATTATTTTTCCATATCCTTCGTTCATTTATGTACTAGGAAAAGGTATTACCTTTGAATTTTCCTGATACATTGTAAATGCTTTTATATTATATATATGTACATATATACATATTTCAGTAAAAATTTTAGATGTTATATGTTGACTCTCATATGCCAAAACATTTTGTTTTAACTATCTTTAAAATCTACAAATTCCTACTTTGAGGTTTCATTGTGTTGTAGAGTTGCCCATTGACTTGTTTTTTCTTTTTCTTTTTTCTCTTTTCAGAGCAATGAGGGTTAAGTGACTTGCCCACGGTCACACAGCTAGTAAGTGTCAAGTGTCTGAGGCCGGATTTGAACTCAGGTCCTCCTGAATCCAGGGCTGGTGCTTTATCCACTGTGCCATCTATCTGCCCTACCATCTAGCTGCCCCCTTGCTCATGACTTTTTGAAGGCTATGCCAATGGAGTTAAGCTCCGGTGGATTCTATAATGCTTGGAAAGGGTATGTGTTTGGTCCTGTCACTAAATCATGTCTGCTTTCTGAGGACCAAGCTAGTTATACAGAGACTCATTACTAGGCTTGCCATGTGGCTGTGGTGACACAAGAAATAAAGAAAAAGATAAAATGACTCTTGATCATGTGCAGCACTAGACAGACATCAACAAACATTAACATTCCAAGATACAAAGAACAGAAAATGAATAATTTTTACAAAACTGAATTTCTACTACAACTGACTTTTTTTCTAAAACACAACTGACTCTTTAAAAGAGTACTTGAAATTCAACACAATAGTGACAAAATTTCCCTGCTTATTTATTCCTTCTGCTCTTTTCTATGTATTTATTAGATCCATTAATTCTACTTTCTTTACATTTTAATTTTTGAAGCAATATCATTAGCATTCCATGATTTTATTATCATGTATCTAAAAACAACAAAAAACATCATTCTTGGCACATTGGGTAACCTCATGTTACAGTGCTTATGATAAGAATTTACAAAAGGATCAACTTATGAATTTTCTTTGAAAAAAGAGTAGGAAACACTGGATATGACAAACAAACCATCAATCATCAAGCATTCACAAATATGGCAAACATTGTGCTTAATGTTGAGGATACAAAGAAAAATAAAGAACAGTTGAAAGCTTAATTCTAATTGTGGAGACATAAATAGGTAAATATAAAATACATATAGAGTAGATACAGGATAAATTTAGAGGGAAAGCATCAAATGACAGCAGGGGGAAAGGAAACTGATTATATTTTAATAAACAGCAAACAACTGCTTAATAATATGAAAGTCATTTCTTATTCTGTCATCTGTATGATGTCAAATCACTGCTGAGGACAAATATGAAAATCAATACCAAACTAAAACAATAAAAATGAGAAAATATGCCATGCATTTAAAATAACTCCAACCTGCCCTATTTTAAAAAGTTACTTATCACCAAAAAGAGGAAATGGATAAAAAAAATAGACATAATCAATTATCATTTTCTTAAGGAAGTTCAAACAATGTAAATCAACTGTCACAAGAGACCAAAAAAGCCTATATAACACTTTACAGCTAGTAAACAATTTACAGAAATAAGGTAGTCAAGGATAAAATACCTCTATTATTTAAACTCATTTATAAAATCCTACAGAGCAACAGGATAGAAGTTGATGAACCTCATAAAATAGTAACAAGTTCAAAAAAGGTTCAGTGAGAGACCCAAATAGATAGTTATCTAAAAGGCATTTATGGTTTAAAGAGCAAAGACAATAAACAAAGGAAAATAGAAAAGATCTGTAAAGCATTTACAATAATTCAGGTGAAAACCTAAGCTAGCGTGGTGGGTGTATGAGTAGAGAGAAGGGGATAGATTTAAGAAAGGTGGTGGTGGAAAATGGATATGTGAGGAAAGGAAGGATAAGGAATCAAAGATGACTCTGTGGTGAACTTTGATGACTAGAGTGATGGTAGGATGTTCAACAGAAAAGGGAAAGTGCCTAAATTAATTTAGTTTTTGTGGAAAGAGTTCAGTTTTAGATTTACTGTGTCTCAGATGCCAAGTATATCCAATATGAAATATCCAAAAGGCAGTTGGTAATATAGGACTAAAGCTTGGGCTAATCTAAAGATCTAAGAACCACCTGCATAAAGATAGTAACTGAACTCATGGGAGCTAATGAAAGAGTTTAAGAGAGGAAAAGAGGAGTATCTATGGCAGGACACACCAAGAGACTGGGGATGAAACATGGATAATAATCTAGCCAGTGAGATTAAGGAGGCATCAGAGAAGTAGGAGAACCAAGAGCATTATCAGCACCCAAATTCTTTAGCCTGAAAAATAAACAAAAATAAAAAGCAGAGAGAAGAAAATCTCAGGAGAGGGTAGACAACAATGTCAAATGCTGCAGAGGGCAAAAAGGATGAGGCTTGAGAAAGGCCATCAAAACCAGCAACTAAGAGTTCATTGGTAACTTTGGAAAGATCAGTTTTAGGTGAGTGATAAAACTGGATGTCAGATTGCAAAAGTGTAAGAAGTGGTGGCAATGAATGAGAGTGGACAGTTTTTTGTAGTTTAGCTGGGAAAGGGAGAAGAATATATACATAGGTATCTATGTGCAATATATATGGGGAAGATGTTTTACCTTTTTTTTTAAGAGTGGTCCCATAGATTTTGCTTTTTTCTATATAAATCTGGTTACTAAATAATATTCAGTTTTACAAAGAAACCCACTGATACAACTGTGATCTTAATATGAGTGATCTACTAAAGGAGATGGCAGGTGGGTGGCTCAGTATATTGAGCACTGTGCCTGGAGTCAGGAAGACCCAAGTTCAAATCTAGCCTCATTCACTTACTAGCTATGTGACCCTGGGCAAGTCACTTAACCTCTGTTTGACTTAATTCACTGAAGAGGGAAATGGCAAACCACTCCAGTAAGTCTGCCAAGAAAACCCCAGAGACAGAATGTCTATGAAGTCATAAAAAACTGGACATGGGGACAGCTAGGTGGCGCAGTGGATAAAGCACCAGCCCTGGATTCAGGAGTACCTGAGTTCAAATCCGGCCTCAGACACTTGACACTTACTAGCTGTGTGACCCTGGGCAAGTCACTTAACTCTCACTGCCCAGCAAAAACAAAACAAAACAAAACAAAAAACTGGGCATGACTTAATGACAAGAACAATTCAAGGATGAAGACTTGTTCATGTTTTACCCTGTCCTTCCATCAATTCTACAAAAAACACTGAATCAATGTGATAAAGGCCTTCCTGAACTTATTTTAACATGAAATGGTGGGGGCGGAGCCAAGATGGCAGAGGAGAGGCTGTGACTCCCACAAGCTCCAGATAAACCCATCCACTCACTCCCAAATAATGCGATAAAAAAAACTCAAGAGCAGCCTAATGCACATAAGAACAGAGTGAGACTATTTTTTCTGCAAAAGAGGGCAATTGTGATCACCTACTGATCAGGCTGAAAGCTCAGTGTGCAGTCTGGACCCAGCCAGAAACAGACAGTGCTTTCAGAGTGCCTAAGAGTCTTCAGTGCCAGCAGCTTCTGAGGCTCCAATCGCAGACTGGTGAGGGGATTTGGCAGAAGGCCGGGGTGAAGTGGAGGCAGTCTCTCCTGGAATTGGGGTGAAGCGCTCTGGTTCTGAACCAGTAGGCTGAATTTAGTGGTGGTGGCCCAGTGGGGGAGGGGCACAGGCACCTCAATCTTCTGACCATAGAGAATCAGAGTTCAATCAGACTTCTATTTCCGGGTTAAAGAGAAAGCAGCCGTGGTTACTCACAGGCCAGGCAGGCTGAGAAGAAGCCCAATCACCCCCTGGGCCACACTGTAGCTCAGTGTGTCCTGGAAACAGTGCTACACTTTAAGAAGGAGTTAAAAGCCAAGAAATAGGCGGCCAAGATGAGTAGGCAGAGAAAGCAGCAGACCATCGAAAACTTCTTTGGGGAAAAGGTAGACCAAAATACATCCTCAGAAGAAGATAGTAACAGGGTCAAAACTCCAACATTCAAAGCTTCCGAGAAAAATATGAATTGGTCTCGGGCCATGGAAGCACTCAGAAGGGACTTTGAACATGAAATGGTTATCAGTGCTGCACTGAAGAATGCCCATGATCATTCCTCATTTTTGTAACTCAACTAGCCCATTATCTTTTCTACTCACACATTTCCTCGATATCATTTATACTATTTCTTGAAGAAAAATGGTTGTTGATAATATTCTGCAACTCATTTATGCCCACAAAATTTTCTCCACTGCCTTTTAAGTGGCCTATGATTTATATTTGGAAATTAGTATTCTATGATCCACTGTCACACTGCATTGCCTTCAGACTATTGGTGTTATTATATATAGCAAAAATTCACAATTTTTGATTTAATCCTCTTCCCTTTTCATTGTTAGTTTGAGAGGTTTTACTTGTTGATGATTGTTAAGTTTACAAAAAAAAGAATATTGGAGCTAAAATGATGTTTTTTGTTTTAGAGAGCAGCTTGGGATCATTGAAAATACTGTACAATTTCATCAATGGGAGTCAGCCCCATCTCTTCCTCATATTCAGGGGGTGGTCCAGTTCATTGTCCATGTACAATGTCTATTTGAGAAATCTCTAGTGAAAGACCAGTTCAATGAGCTATTCATCTAGCTGCATATCATATCCTGGACAATAGGTATTCATCCAGGTTTTTTCCCCCGTGTGGACTGTTAGGTCAAAGATTTCTGAGTGACTATAGATTTAATTTAGGAGGCTCTGAAGGATTCTGGGACCAAATGCAATCAGCAAAACAATCATCATCAAAGAACATCATACTGTCTACAGGGAATCCTTCCTCCATTTGATTCTCTATACTTATTATCCAAAGAAGTGGAAAACACTTTTGGTGAGCACACATCTCTCTGTTTTAATGCCTCAACTAATACTGATAATTCAATGATCAAAGTTACCACTGTTGCTGACTGTCAAGGAATCTAATATGAGCTTGACATACACTTAAGACATAACTTTTTGGAGGACAGAATTTAAAGCTGAGGTTTCCTCTACTGTAGCCAATGGTTTATCATCTACTAACAATAAGCACGGAGTGAATTTTTATTCTTTATGCCTTTCAGTCAACTGTGATATTTTTTAAAAATACCATTTCCAGTCTGTTTCCTTCTCACATTTTCACCAAAAATATTTTTATACAGTTATAAATCAGTCTTAAAACAGTTTTAAAGATGTAAGAAACTGGGCATATATGCTGGTAGTTATTAATGACTGCCTTTTTCAATAACTATGCTTTTTTCCTAATTGTTCTAATTCAGTCCCTTAATGATCTCAAAATTGTATTAAATCCTCTGTGTATACTTGGTCTAGTCAAGCTGCCCTGTCATCTTTGTCTTTTTTTAGTTCTATTTTGAATTTCTCATTTAACACAACAGGAACAGATATTAGACCCTAAATATACCGAATACATCATTACTGATGAAGAAAATTTTTAAAGAAATGGTAAGATCATTTTTTCCTCCTTACTGCTTCATCTTTAAATGTTCTTGTTATATAGCCTCTGAATACTTGGGTCTCACACCAAGTTTACTGTAAACACTAACTGGTCTGGATCAGGCAATCGGATTTGTTAAAGAAATGATGACAGGTCCACTTTTTTCCTCCTTTCAATTTCATCTTTAAATGCTCCTGATATAATATTTGAATATATGGGTCTCACACCAGTTACTATAAACAGTAACTGGTCTGCATGTTAAATATTGTTGTTG